>NC_090875.1:32822109-32837109 GCF_036669935.1 Montipora foliosa
AAACATTATTATTATTATTATTATTATTATTATTATTATTATTATTATTATTATTATTATTATTATTATTATCATCAGTAGTAGTAGTAGTAGTAGTAGTAGTAGTAGTATGTATAAAGTTATCTAGAAAATAAAAATTATCGGACCGTCTGTCAACATTTGAGTAAAACGTTGTCACTCACCGTTCTCGTGGTATTTGAATAATTTGTTTTATCGGCAAAGAAAAAAAAAACTTTTGTTCTTGTTAGTACACGTAAAAGTTGTTCCCTGCAGCTAACTAATCCTGAGAGAATCCTAAGAGATTGCATCATTTTACTCTCAAGAAGCCTTGTATCTTCAGCAAACCAAGCGTTGATCCGCGGTCCCAAAGCCAGAATGAAGGCAACTTTGTTTACCCTTGTAAGCTTTTGTCTGTGCTCTTCGGCTGCGAATGTATCGACGCAGGGCACCGACCTTAACCAGCCAAAGATTAAACCGAACACTGATGCAAAAGTTTTGGTGCAGCAGTTGTGTAACTCAGGAGGAACCGGCCTGACTGGACTCAGATCGATGATAAAACAAGAATTCCAAACCATGAAGAAAGAACTAACAGAGGAAATTGGAAAGAAAGAGGGCAAAGGTAGATTTGTAGGTTGACCATTGGTCATCGCGGATTATCAAATACCCAATTGGTGCGACTCAATCGTGTTGAATGTTCAGTCTGTTCTAGTGTGGCTTAATTAAGGGCTAATTCAGTTGTTTCCCAACAATTACTGTTATCGCCAGCTTGTTCCGAACAATTTGAATACAGCAAGGCCCAAGTGAATTTGACACATTCTAAATTTTAAAACTAGAACGAAAGTCTTGATTTTGAGAGATAAAACCAAATGCGTTAAATCTCGGAGTTCTTTTTGGTTGTTTTGTCTTGTTCAGTGTTTGTTTGTTCATTTTATTTCCCGATATCATTAATTTTTGAAAACTCGATCTTTCGTTTTGCAACAATTTATGTCAGCTAATAAAATCACGAACTTTGAGTTCTTTAATTCCTCACTTCGGAAAATGTTTAGTCCCTTCCTTTCTAATTTTCGTATTTTCCTTTCAATTTGTAGACCCATGGATCAAAATGAATACTGCCCCGGTGTGTTTTGGTGCAAAAGGTGATCAGTTTGGCAAGTTTTTTGTTTCAGCTAGCGGAAGGTTGGCTTCCATTAAACTGGTCCATTTTTACGGCTATGTGACGTGTGCCAAAGGCGATAAGAGGTTTTGGTCATATTGGGGTTGCAGCATCTATTACGGCAGCCTGAAAGAAAAGGTCAACATTGTCATCACAAATTCCGCAAACCACATCCTGCTCCCATCGAGCCAATTCATGGATGGCAGCAACAAGTGGTCCAGTCTTCAAGGGTACAACTCGTTCTCTCCCGAGATCGTGTTGTCTGTTTTCTCCAACCCGTCGGTGGTGGTGAAAGGTCAAGAATTGCGATTGTGGTACGGTGAAGATTTGATGAATAGCGCTGAGGGCGACAACGACGGAAAATCTTGTTGCGACGTATACGCTCGGCTCGTGTAACGCTTCGCGTTTTCGAAACTGTCAGGGTCGGAATGAAATCGGAGATCTTTTCCTTGGTGATTTCCTTGTTTCAATGACCAATAAATAAAAGGCCCCGACAGAAACGGTAGATCGTCAATTGTATTATTCTTAAGAATAACAAAGCCATACACACATAAATGCTAAATGACCACTCTCCCTAGGGGTTTTTCAGGGCAATGAAGCAAACAGTAATTATCTAACTGAAGAACGCAAACAGGTTATTTGCACTCTTTAGAAGCGACCAAGAGATTGTAAGAGAAGTAATCCCTCATATTGGCCCTCTTCTCATCGAAATCCCTCTGAAGTTATTTTTAGACCGCCTGCGAGATCCGGTATTCCCACGAGGGTTAATTGATAGCCACTCACATGTCCCCATTTTTCCCAATGTCACAGCTCAGCGAATTCGCGTCGTTCGCGATTTATGATCAAACAAAAATGGCGGAGGATGTTGAGAAATACGCGTATATACATTTTGTGGACAAACGTGACTTCAAGGAAGTGAGCGTAAAACGTAAATCGAAAAAGAATCATAAGCTGATTTTGGAAACATGAAAGGAAAACTTGAATCAAGCGTTCGATAAAATTTTTTGAACCCGTGTTGTCGGATTCAAGTCGTTTTGCAAAACATGTATGTTAAATATAGCTGTCTCTTTAAAAATTATTAACACGGTTTCGTATATGGCACAACCTTGAATGTGAAATCATTGAAAACTAGACAGTTAAGCGATTTCAGTTATAGTTGTTTGAAACCTGTATCTCTAAAGGATCGAGTTTTATAAGCGACAGAATTTTGTAAACATTGGCAATTCGCAGACTACAGTCAACAAGTCATATATCGCTGACTCGGTTAACGCGTTCTTGATTTTCTTTGCGGGATTAAAATATGACGACTTACATGTAATTCTTAGATATTCAGAAAGTGGACAGAGAGATCTTTACAACAGTACCAAACATGAAAGGAAAACTTGAACAGACAGTGCGATAAAAATTCTTAAACCTGTGGTATCGGATGGAAGTCAATTTGCAAAGAACGCATGTTAAATATACCTGCATCGTTCAAAATTATTTAACACGGTTTCCTACATTGGACAATCGTAAAATTTGTATCAGCGTGAATTACACAGTTAACCGATTTCCATGATATATGCAAATAATTGTATGATTGCAAACTGTATCCTGTATTTTACTGATCACCGGTTCATGATACCAGCAAATCTTTTGATTTTGCTGATCAGTCTTTTCAGTCTAAATAAAGATATTATTATTATTATTATTATTATTATTATTATTATTATTATTATTATTATTATTATTATTATTATTATCATCATCATCTTGCCCGCTCGGGTAGCCAATCACAGCGCGGGGTTTGGCGACCCACTAACAGTGAAATTATGACAACCTTACCTGTCGTCTTTAAAACCTCCTAGGTATTCACTTCTGAAGTGACTGAGAATTTCAAAAGTGGCATTTGAATCGTCCATTCTTAAAAAAGCAAACAAAGAAACAAACCACAAATACGTGAGCTGTTCCCTGTGTATGCACGGAATGCAAAAACGCCGCAAACAACTCAATAAGCCAATCATAACTCCTAACCATCCCACGTGACTTGCGAATTTCTGAAAGCGCGGGAAAATGTACGCTTGCAAGTCGCGATTGGTTTATGTTCTCGTTGCTTGAAATTTGAGCCAATCACAAACGTAATACATAATTGTATTTTTCACACTCGATAGAAACCACGCTAAGCTGCGTTAAAACAAAAATAAACAATCAGTTTAATCGAAAAAAGTGCAAAAAAACAAAACAAAATTTGATTCAGAAATCGATATCATCACATGTAACCTGCTCAATTCAAGGCTTTGGAAAGTGCGCGCGCTAAATTCGCTGTTGATTTTACATTAGCTTCTCGTCGATTAAAAGTCACAATTCGCTTGGGCAAACAGTCAGACATTGAGCGTAGCTGAGCGAAATAAGATTATCGTGAAAATATTGGGATACCCAATTGAGCACCCCTCTGTATTTTATCCGGAGCTTCCTTCATTATCCAGTTGGTCTGCAAAGTCCTTTACTGTTTGTTCGTGTGCTGCTTACCTTCCGTTCAAGCAGTCACCCACATACTTTGTTCCCATGAAATGCATGATTTTGTTCTTTTCAGAAAACAACAAGCACAATTTTTCTGATGAAGTTGACACTTCCCAAAAAACTTTGCCATGAACAAAAATCATCACTTAATTAAATTCCATGCACGAGACCATGTTACGTAGCAACCTCGTTCTCAGAGTCTATATTCTCTGAGCCAGGGAAGAGAGACCCTGAGAACGAGGTTGGTTACGCAGTTAAATGTCGAGAGCGATCTGACACAGACGCAATCTTAAAATACAACATAAGCACGTTACCCCGGAAGTTCAGCAGTTACACTGGCAGCAACTTAAGCCAAGAATAATGTTGAAAGTTCTAGTTATCCCTTTTAAAATTCTCCACGGAGGCTGGCCAGTCTATTTGCCCTCTCTCATTATATCCCAACACGTACTTGCCCGCCTTCATCCTCCAAATCACTTTATATTACAATTCCGACGGTAAAGTCTGCAGCATACGGTGAACAGGTGCTTCTTTTTGTTCACATTACTTATGGAATACCGTTCCAACTTCGCAATTAGTTTTGTATCACGATCCATCATTTTTAACGATAAATAAAACTGTAAACTAATCAACACGCGCCTGATCGAAATTTCAATTCTTTCTACCTGCGAAACGTATTTGTTTGCGTACGCCAGCAACCCAATTCAGTGCGACGACGTCAATTTCAACATTAAAACCAATCACAGGCCGTAAAAGTGAGACGTAAATACCACGAACTATTGACTGCTCGCGCATAGGCAAAACTATAAGAAGATCGCGATACTTTAAGTAAAACGTTGTCGCTCACCCTTCTCGCGATATTTGAATAATTTGTTTTTGTCAGCAAAGAAAAAAAAATCTGTTATTTATTGATTTTACACGTAAAAGTTGTTCCCGGAAGCTAAGTAAACCCGAGGGACTACTAAAAGATTGCAACAATTGAACCTTTTAAAGGCTTGCATCTTCAGCAAACTAATCTTTGATTCAGTTTCCAAGAGTTTCCTTGTAAGGCAAATTCAGTTCTCTTTTCGACTCTTGTCTACAACGGCAAATTAGCCAATCAGATCGCGAGATTACAAGCAATTGTGGTAAAAAAACTGTTACGGCCAACTTATTCCACGGCATTAAGATTCCAACTAAACGATTTTAATAGGGCAAAGCACAACTGAAAACGAAAGAAAAACAGACACAACTGAGAGGATTAGTACATTACATAAATTTGCTTTTTCCTAAAGATTAAAACGATATCGAAAGTCTTTTGATTTTGAGAGCTGAAATCAATTGCGTTAAATCTCGAAGGTCTTTTTGACTGTTTTTTCTTGCTCAGTGTTTATAAATTTTAACAATACCTTGTTCGTTAATTTTATTAGCCGCTCTCATTAATTTTTGCGACATCGATCTTTTTGTTTTGCAACAATTTATTTCAGCAAACTGAGAAAAACAGGAAATTCGAGTTCGATTTCTCACTCATGGGAAAATGTTTAGTTTCCTTTCCTTTCTAATTGTTTTTCTTTTATTTCATTGTAGACCCATGGATCAAGATGAATACTGCTCCAGTGCATTTTGGTGCAAAGGTGACCAGTTTGGCAAGTTTTTTGTTCCAACTGGCGGTGGGATGGCTTTCATTAAACTGGTCCATTTTTACGCCTATGTGCCATGTGCCAAAAGAGGTTTGGTCTTATTGGGGTTGAAGTACCTATACTAGCCTGAAAGAAAAGGTCAACTTCGTCATCACAAATTACTCAAACCACATCCTGCTCCCATCGAGCCAATTCATACATAACGTCTACAAGTGGTCCAGTCTTCAGGGGTACGAAGCATTTTCTCCCGAGATCGTGCTGTCTGTTTTCTCCAACCGGTTGGCAGTGGTGAAAGGTCTGAAGAATTTGGCTTATGGTACGGTGAGGATTTGATGGATGGGACTGAGGGCGACAACGATGGGAAATCATGTTGCGACGTCTACGTTGGGCTCGTGTAACGTTTTCCTTTTTTGAAAACTGTCAGGGGCCGAATGAAAAAGGAGAGCGCTCTTTAGTCGAACCTCGATCGGATGGTCTGTGACGGTCTAGTAACTCTCCGCGGTCAAAACGAAATTTAGTGTTAGTCAAGTAGATTGTTCTGATTTTCAACCTTTTTCCATGGCCTTTTTCTTGTTGTATTGACAAATGAAAAAAAGGCCCTGATCGTGACAGAAACAGTGGCTTGTCAATTGTATCATTCTAAAGAAATAACAAAGCGATACACGCATACATGCTAAATGATCACTCTTCCTAGGGGCTTTTCAGGGCAATGAATCAAACAGTAATAATTTAACATAAAAACTCAATCGACTAGAGGCTAGCACGTTATTTGCACTCTTAAGAAGCGACCTACCAACAGCGATGACATTAGCCACGACGGTTTTACATGCAGGCGACAGAACACTATGTGCAGGCACAACCCTTAATGTACCGACGAGTCTGCAGACCAGGGGCCTGTTTCTCGAAAGTCCCGAGACTTTATGGGTCATTTTCGGGTGTCACAATTCCCTTTGTATCTTAAGAATGGAGTGGATTTAAGGACGTCAAACTTCAGAGGCATTTTCCTCTTTGTTACTGGCGAATCTGTAACCACCTCTCTATAGCTACTAATAGTGCCTTATACAAGATTTTACAAGTGGTGTATTGAGAACCATCTCACCCGACATCCAAAACAGTCGGAAAAACAGTCGTTGCTAAGGACTGTATTAAGTCAAGAGCAAGTTTTAGGCCATGCGAAATCCTTATAAGGAGGGATTTAAAATAAATACCCGAGATCACTTCAGTCACATAGCGCATGCTCATCTAGTGGCAGTCACCAACAGGGCGTTTCAACGAAAAAAGATCTGAAAACTCTAAGGAAAAGAAACAAAGCAGGGAAGTGATATTTCATCCGAACGGAACCATATTGTCATTGTTCATAATCTGTGGCATGGGATTGCCGTTTGAACAAACCATGCATACGGCGAGAGTTGTTGAAATTTAAATTGACCAGTCAGAATTCAGCGGGCGGGAAAAATGTGCTATCCGACGTCACATCAATTGTTGTCAATCTCTAAACAAACTTTGGCGCCAAAACTGGATTGCCGCCCATCGGCGAGTCGAACGTCAGCTGTACATGTTATGCTTAGGCTGTTATTTTCGCTCTTTCCAACTATTTTAAGACGAATTCAGTATGATACTCTCAAGTGTAAGAAGAATTAAGTCAAAACTGTATTGATAATTGTATTTGTTTGTGTTAACTTCGAGAAAAAAGACTTTGGTGGCGTCGTTTCGATAGGGTAGATCGACAACAACGTCGTTTGCGCACAGAAGTGCACCGTTTCCGGTGAAAGGGAAAATGATTGACAGGATAGCAAAGTTTTGACTGCTTCTCGCGCTGCGGGCGCGGGTTTCGTATGCAAGGATGACGGAATAACTTCGCTCAAAAATATATATATTTTTAAATCCATGCTAGAGATTTTCCATTTTTAACTGTTTATGCACTGTAGGCATAATAGTTTTCAGGTTAAAAAGGGGTAGACTCTCCGGCCGAGTTTGGCCAATTCTTTGTTGGTCACGTGACTCATCGAATGTAGTTGAGATTCCCGAAATGTTCCCTCTGCGCGAAAACAAGGAAACATTTGCTGAGGAAGCAAAATATTTCTGAACAAGTTCAGTAACATTTTCGCTTCCCGGGAAGCAAAATGGAAAGCAATTTTTTTTCTTCCAAAACAAATGTTTCCTGAGGCCGCAAACGGGAACAGATTTGCTTTCGCAACAACGCCTCCTCGTTTGCGGGCGCAAAAATAAATAATAAATAAAAAATCTATGAATTTGACTGGAAACTGAATCTGTAGTTGTAACTTTTATTACTACCCCAGAAAATCTATATCTATTACATCTCGAGATCTTTAAATTAAGCACAAGAGAGAAACCATTAAATTCATTTGAGAAAAACCACGGATGTGGATGACGTCATGTCTCACAATAGCCGTTTTGAGATCTTACAGCAGCCTTTGTAAAGAAATTCACTCTTCGCACTCGTTAATAGTACAAAGAGAGAACTGAAGCAAGTTTGCAAGCTATCGATCGACCCTGTACAATGAAGCGGGACAAATAAAGTACACAAGATAACCTAAGAGTCTTCGGTCTATCTATCTCGAAACCAATATGGGACTTGTGGAAGAGACAAGCCCTTATTGTGTGCTAGTACAAGTGTTTAAGCTTACATCTTTCTTCTTATTCAAATGTGCCATATGCTTTGTTGATTTGGAAGACAAAACGATAAAGCGAATGAATTGCTTTTGCTATCGAGTATACAGCAGCAAGGGTCAAGCCGCCACTTCTCGCCTCTTCGTGACAGGATCAACCTCGTTCCTGGGGCTTTCATCTTCCCACCCCAGAGGGAGCGAGGGAAGAAAGATCCTGGTTAAGGCTTGTCAAGTGTCTTATTGACATATTTTCTACCATGAGAGGGGTCCCCGCTTTCTCGGATATTGTCGCCGCTGGTATTTGTCACAGCCAAAACGAGGCTTGGCTTCAGTAGATCAGTCACCATGTTTTTAAGCAATCTTCGACGTTCGATTTCGGAGAGCAGCTATTGGAATGTAACTGTCTGCAGTAAGTGCGGCAACAGTTCAGTTCGTTGCGGATTTTCTTCCGTAAATGTCTTCTACAGTTTAGACGGTAACGATCGATTTGCTTCTTTGCACAACAAATTTTTGCAGAGATCAGAATCTACCACAGATTTGCAAAGCCTACAGCTCGATGCCTTACTGGTTGACGCTGCGTAGATTTTTTTTCGGTATTTCTGGATGTCTTAGTGACATATTTCCACCATGGGAGGGGTCCCCGCTTTCCCGGATATTGTCGCTGCTGATATTTTGGTATTTTAGCTGAGGTAGATGAGTCGCCTGTTTTTCAGCAATCGTCGATGTTCGATTTCGGAGAGCAGCTATAGATTGTTTTCACATGACGTCACGGCTGCCATGTTGGTGTTCCAAAACAAAGGAATGGCGACCATGATGGTGTACCAAACTAATCCTCCGGAAATTGAACTATATTTTTATGCAAATACCGCTTTCTTTTGTTTCAGTAATCTAATATGGTTGCTGGTCTCGTGAATGAAAACGCTCCATTTGAATGTAAATCTACGCAGTAAGTGCGGCAACAATTCGATTCGCTCGATTTGCTTCTTTGTACAATTTTTTGCAGTAATCAGTATCTACCGTAGATTTGAAAAGCCTACAGCTCGATGCCTTGCAGGTTGACGCTGCGTAGATTTTTTTTCGGTATTTCTGGATTCCACTTTCCGCTAGCACAAGCAAGCAAGATGTGTCATATTTGTTGTCACCTTCCACTTTTTGGGAGACACGTGACCAGCCTGAACCAGGGTCTTTCTTTCCTCGTTCCCTCTGTGGTGGGGAGATGAAAGCTCTGAGAACGATGTTACGATGAGACGGAGCCGACCAAGAGAATGGGTCGGAACATTGCTTGTCTATGATAGTAATTTTTAAAAGTGAACTCCAAGACCTCTACTTACACACTGTAATATTTACGGCTTGAATCTTATTGGGCCATGTATGGAACGTAACCAATCGAATAAGCTTGACAGTGTTAAGGCCCCCAACTTTAAATGTCTGTATCTATTCGCTCCGACGATGGGCCAACGACGTCGAAAGCGAACTGACACCGAAGCAATCTTAAAATACAACATGAACATACTACCCCTGCATTTCAGGAGTTGCACGGGCAGCAACTTGAACCACTTGAAGGATAAAGTTCAAAGTTTTTACTTTTAAAAGTCTCCACGGATGCTGGCCAGTCTATTTGTCCTCCCTCTTGCAACGCGTATATTTGTAAACTGCCTTCATCCTTCAAATCACTTGTTACAATTCCGACGGTTAACTCTAAACTTTTTGTACATATTCCTTGTGGAATACCCTTCCGACTCCCCAAACGTCTGTTCGGTTGTTAATATTGCCTTACTTCAACAATTTTATTTGGAAAGTTTGTACGTCGAGACAATCGACTTACTTATGTTTCATGACAATCAATAATTTTGATGTTCTAATTTATGTATAAGCGTTAGTATTGAATTTCTTAAATTTAATGCGCTCGAAAACATTATTATTATTGTTGGTATTTATAAAATAATCTTGATAAATTTATCTTAGCACTAGAAAAAAAATCTTCCAAAGCTTTTAAACCACTGTTTGTCAACTTTTTACGCAAAACGTTGTCTGTTATAGTTCTCGCAATATTTGAATCAGTAATTTGTTTTTGTCGGCAAAGAATAATAAAAGTTAACGTTTAGTTCTTGTTTATACACGAAAGAGTAGATCGCGGTAGCTAACTAAACCTGAGTGACTACTAAGAGATTGCATCATTTGAATCTACAAAGACGCCTTGTATATATCTTCAGCAAACAAAGCGTTGATCCGGTTTCCGAGTTTCCTTGTAAGCCAAAATCAGTTCTCTTCACGCTAGAATGAAGACAACTTTGTTTACAATTATAAGCGTTTATCTGTGCGCTACGGCTGCGAATGTATCGCAGGGGAATGGAGGCACCAACGTTAACCAGCCAACGGTTAAACCGAACAGTGTTGGGAAAGTTTTGGTGCAGCAGCTGTGCACTTCAGGAGCAGGACTGACTGAACTCAAATCGATGATAAAACAAGAATTCCAAACCATGAAGAAAGAATTAATTCACGAAATTGAAAAAAAAGACAGCAAAGGTAGATTGCATTTTGACCATTCTTATTGATTATCAAATACCCAATTGGTGGGACTTAATATATTGAGCTGAATGGTAGAATTGGTTCAATCTATTCTAGTGCCGCTTAAATTTAGGGCTAATTCAGTTGTTTCCCTGTTATTACTGTTATCGCCAACTTATTCCGTCAAATTGAGTTTACTTTTGAACACTTGAATAGGGCAAAGCCTAAAAACGAAACCCGGAATTCGAAAAACAGACGCAACTGAGAGGACTATTCTTTGCAACAATTTATTTTAGCAAAGAAATCACGAGATTTGAGTTCTTCGAAAATTTGTCACTTATAGGAAAATGTTAAGTTTCCTTTCTTTTCTAATTTTCGTATTTTCTTTTAAATTTGTAGACCCATGGATCAAGATGAATACTGCTCCGGTGTGTTTTGGTGCAAAAGGTGATCAGTTTGGCAAGTTTTTTGTTCCAACTGGCGGCAGGTTGGCTTCCATAAAACTGGTCCATTTTTACGGCTATGTGACGTGTGCCAAAAGCAATAAGAAGTTTTGGTCTTATTGGGGTTGCAGTACCTATGTGAGCAGCCTGAAAGAAATGGTCAACATTGTCATCACAAATTCCTCAAACCACATCCTGCTCCCATCGAGCCAATTTATGAGAAACAACAACAAGTGGTCTAGTCTTCAAGGGTACAACTCGTTCTCTCCCGAGATCGTGCTGTCTGTTTTCTCCGACCCGTCGGTTGTGGTAAAAGGTCAAGAATTGCGATTGTGGTTCGGTGAAGATATGGTGAATAGCTTCTATGAGGGTGACAACGACGGAAAATCTTGTTGCGACGTCTACGCTAGGCTCGTGTAACACTTCGCGTTTTCAAAACTATCATGAAGGGTCGGAATGAAATCGGAGCGCGCTCTTAGCCGAACCTCCATTCAACGGCTCAGTGATTGGTCCGTAACTCTCCCGTCAAAACGAAATTCTAAGCCATATCTGCTTCGTGTCTAGTTTTGATTGCGTTGCTTAAAAGATATTCCTCTATTGTGATTTACCAAACAAAATTTTTCTTGTTTTCGAATAGAATTTTTATCGAACTCGACTGAAAAGCGCTCTTGAAGTTAAGTCGATTGTTCAGATCTTTAACCTTTTTTCTTGGTGTTCTTTGTTTTTGTTTTGTTTCAATGACAAATGAATAAAAGGCCCTGACAGAAACAGTTCCTTGTCAATTGTATCATTTTGAAGAAATAACAAAACGATGTACATATACACGCTTACTATGATTCAGTGGCCACTCTCCCTAGGAAAGGAAAGGAAAGGAAATGTCTAATCTTCTAGCGCCGTAGAGCACTAATCGGGGACACTGTAAATTGAAATTAACAAGTTAGCGCAAATCAAATCAAATTTTGGTTTTTGACAAGGACATTTTTAGGGCAAAGAAACACGGTATTGATTTAACCGTTTCCCCCCGAACCCAACAGGGCGGAAGCAAACTGAACGAGTTCTTGCCCCTACGTTATTTTCACCGTGACACTTCACGACCGACCTACCAACAGCGATAACGTCAGCTACGACGTTTGTATATGCAGGCGACACAACCCTTTATGTACCGGCGCGTTTTTAGACCAGCTCTCTTTAGCTATTAAAAGAAAAAGGTAAAGTCTCTGTTTACGAGCCAGGAGGTCCATCAGGTCGGCGCCTATCTCCGGTTTCCATAGCATGAAGCGACTAGCCCCCCCTGGATGGGATTCTAGTCCATCGTAGGGTTGCCCCTAGCATTTCGCCGGTGCCCATTTATACAACTGGGTGGAGAGAGGCACCGTGAGAGTTAAGTGTATTGCCCAAGAACACAACACAATATTCCCGGCCAGGGCCCGAACCCGGACTCACTCGATTCGGAGTCGAGTACTGTAACATTAGGCCACCGCGCCTTTAGCTATTAAAAGTGCCTTAAAATTAAACCAGCTTTACAAGTGGTGCATAGAGAACCATCGTACACCACACCCAACGGAAATACAGAGTTCTAGGGGCAATAATTGACTCCAATCGTGACTTGCGACGTCAATAAGAGCTTTGTCAATAAGCTGAAACTTCTCAGAGCTTCGAGCTTTCTACCAAAGGACTTGCTGGCACCCTTATATTTTAAAGTAATCCTACCAATTAACCTAAAATCTTTGGTTTGAAGAGGTTGTAACTGTCAGGATTCATTGCTATCACTTGAAAGATTGCATTGCAGAGAGGCAAGAATCATGTCGTGACAGCTCAACAGAAGACACGTCCTCTGAAAAGTCCCTTCGAAATCCAACTGGAATGCACTTTTCAATAACGATTAACTGTCTTTAATTAAGATGATATAGTAAATAAGATCCGAAGAGACACCACCCTGTCAATAGCCTGTGTACAGCCTCCCGCTCTCCGAAAAAAAAAAATCGGAGAGGAGCGTGTGTGATTACCGTTAGTAATCGTGTTCCGGAATAATTTTGCATACATTATTAAGTGATCTACGCTGACCAAAATTTGCGTGGCTCATATTTTTTTGGAATTAAATTCTCAAAATGGTGGTCAATGAGGTAGATTTCAAACGTGCATTGAAGAGCGTCTCCGATAGTTTTAAGATACCTTGGTTTTATAGGATAGAAGCACTCTTTAAAGGAAAGTATATATGTATTTGCAAGTCTTCCAACCGGGTACGGCTCTGATCTTCAGAGCAGCACAGATCGTTGCCGATGAGCTGTTATTTTCCTCGATATGTCCACATCTCAAATCTTCCAGGGCAACACGCTTTGTAGATTGTTCTTGTTATGGCAAACCCTCTCACGTAGATGCAAGGCGTTGTTTAACTCCAGCAAGAGCAATGCTAGGCGTTTTTCAAACAAGTAGCCACACTTTAAAATTGTTCAGCTTTTGGAAAATCAAATAGGGTACGTTTAAGTCCGATATTTACCTGTAATTTAGTTTGATTTAGTAATGCCTTATTTTGTGCATACATTTTATTCTACTTTATTTGTCTTACTTTAATCCACCTTTTTCTTCACAAGACCCCGCAAGTTTCACGCGTTAATCACCATCGTGTCTAACTTAAGGTGTCACTCACTCACTTACGTAGTGGTTTCAGAGCCACCTTAAATTTTCTGGTTGTGGAAGTAGCTCTGAATCCACTCCAGAGAACTTATTTCATTTTTGCAAATAGCTTCAACTTAACTTACTAGTCACTTTCGAGCAATAAAAATAGGGGTTACTGAGTTCGTATTTGAGGAATAAGCATTTAAAGACAAAATATAGTGTATTTTTAGATAGCTCACCTATTGTTATGGTAACCTATGACGTCACAATATGGAAAGCACTTTTTAAAGCAAAAATTCATATTTTTTCATTACACCATAGCATTGCTGTTCGGTAATCCAGTGTTAAAGAGTAAGTCTTTCTAAATAGTACAGTTTCTCAAGTCTTTTGAAAGTGGTTTCAACCACGTTAGAAAGTAACAAAACTTTCCTTAAAAAGGGTCCAAGTTTACGGGGGTCAACCTTAACTACAGAAAGACCGTAGTTGCTAAGGACTGTATCAAGTTAAGAGCAATTTTCAGGCCATGCGAAATGCTTAAGAGCAAAGGTTTTAGATGAAAACCCAACGTCACTTCGGTCATATAGAGCATGCGCATCTAGTGCCAGTCCCTAACCGCGCTTTTCAATGAAAAAACATCTGAAAACACTAAGGAAAAGAAACGAAGCATTGATTTTTCATCCAAACGGAACCATATTATCATTGTTCATAACGGTATGGGATTGCCGTTTGCGCCGAAAAAAAAATTGGGAGAAAATATCTAAGAAAATTTATCAAAATAAGGCTTTATGACGTCATGACTTCGCTGAAAATTAAACTTTCTTTAAACCAATGCTACAGCTTTTATATTAGAGTGTTTATGCACTGTTGCCATGGTTTTCAGAGTAAAAATGGTAAACTCTACTTTTAAGCTACTTCTGTTTTGGTCACGTGCCTCGCCAAATACAGTTGTGATTTCAACAAGAGGAAGAGATGTTCAATAGTACACAAATGGACGAAAAGGACAATTATGGAGTTAAAGAGGGGCGAGAAATTACCAATGAAGTAACCCATGGCAATGGTTTTGTAGTTGTGGATCTCCCCCGTTAAGTAGACAAATCAGCCCTTCTAACCTGCTCTCTACTAACTGATAAGTTAAGGACGGTGCCTACTAATTTTTGCACGGTTTACAGGATATGCAGGAAATGCAGATCTTAACAAGTGTTATTGAAATTCAAAAAGAAAATTGGAGAAAAACACGCATTTTTCGAAGATAATTAATCAACAATATTTGTAAAAAGCTTTAAAATACAAAGCTATGTATGGCGTTCTTTTCAAAATTGAAGCTTAATTATCTCTGAAAATGCATGATTACCCCCAGTTTTCTACTTGGATACCAGAAGCACTTGCTAAGTCCTGCTTTTTGCCCATAGTTTTGAGCCGCGCAAAAATATCCCTGTATTAATAAGCACCACCCATGGGAAATCCGAGTATCTCGAGATACGCAGAACGTATGCGCAATAACAATAGTAGGCACCGTCCTTAAAGACAGTAAATTA
>NC_090875.1:32842109-32859609 GCF_036669935.1 Montipora foliosa
GACAACGCTACGTCTAGTCTTTAATAAAGAGCTTTTGAAACAAAGGAATGAGTGTTGTACATTGTAAACAGTCGATTTATCAAGGTAGAATTTGTCTTATATCTAGGATATTTTGCCATAGCATTTATTGGCCGATAAATTGTTGGCTCTTCCTTGGCTTAATCCTACCAAGGACATTTCAGACAATGTATAATTGTACTTAATGGGCCTCATTTTTGGTCGATGAGCTAATTAATGCGAACTGGGTTATTAATTATGGTCCTTTTAAGCGAGTGCGGGACTAGAGTTTTCGCAAAAATCATATTGAAGATAAGCTCTATTTGCAAATAGTGAACTCGACCGCTTTTATTTGTGCAAATTTGCTATAGCTCCTGTCATCTTTTTGTTAGCTCTTTTCTCCCCTTATTGAAGATAATTGCAAAAATATTTCGTTGAAATACAATACGGTGTTGCTAAACCAAGCACTTTGTCTACAAAAGTTAGAAAACTACACGGTTTTTTACGGTGTTATGACCCAGATAACGGATTTCAAAAAGGTTGGAGATTTTAAAATCGGGTTGCGTGAGGCAGCGTGAAATTAACATCCTCCCAGCGTCAAAACGTCTTTATCACTACCAAACAATGAAAATAAATGTAATAAATTTATTTGGCTACGAACGTTTCTTTGATCTTTCATGTCGTTGCTGTCTGTAACTGTCACGGAAAAAAATACCATTTCAACGATTTATATTGATTTAGGTCTTCGCTCTAACGAGTTATAATTGCTTTACATTCTTGGTCTTCTAGAAAGTAAGGTTAACTGAGTGACTTAACAAGTCTATGTAATGTCTATATAATTTAAGACGAAGTTCTTGGAGCGGCGAAAATAAAGATGACCGCTTCAAGTGCACTTATAAAAAGGGTCGAAACCTATCAAGACTAAAACAGACAGGTGGCAGCTTAGAAAGAAATGTACGGAGACGAATATTCGTGATCAACGATTAAAAATTAAATCCCATATTTAAATCCTACAGACTAAAGTCTGAACTTGCGATCAAAAGGCAAGCTCTGCATTTAATAGCTATATTCCAAAGTTTGCTAATTATAAAACTGAAAATTTCACCAGCTACGGTTTGCCATTAGTATTTTCTACATTACCTTGTGCATAAAATCGTCCGCGATATAACTTGCAGCAAATTTGAACTTTCCAAGAACAATACAACAATTAAAATTTCAGTTATAGGAAAGTCAAAAACAAAAATAATAACAAGTTCCAGAAATTTCTCTGGGAACTTTTGAACTTCCAACAAATTAAAGCTGAAATGTCTTTCTTAGGGATTCAAAATTCCTTTCCAGTCGGTCACGAAAACAAGTCTTTAAAGGCGGCCTTGATAACTTAGGTGAAAACTCGAGTCGCAAAAGAGGAAAAATTAAAGCATAAGTTTCCGCGCTTGGATTTATTGCAATCCGCTTTAAGATTTAAAAAATGTTGCTAAAAGAGCTTCCTGGAGCTCTTGAAGAAGTCTTCGGAGTAGTTTTTTTGGTTTCTTCAAAGAGGTTCTTTCGGCAACACTCTTACTGTTAATCGATGGGATCGACCTATGACAGGTACACAATAACACACAATAACACAATAACGAGGGAAAAAAAACACCCTTCAAAGCAGCCCACGACCAACTGACCAAAGACACGTTTTTTTTTTTTTATTTTGTGGACGCTGGGTTTTTTTAGAGCTCCGAATCGTCAAATTTCCATGACATATTTAAAATGTTGTCAACTGAAAGAACAAAACAAGAACACGTTTTAATGATGAAATGGTATATGAAATGAATCATATATGAACTGCGGATATGAAATCAAGTGAAGCTATGATCTTCGCAGTTATGAGAGCAATTTTTTGCAATTAAGTAGAGAAGCCTGATAACTGCGAAGATCATAGCTTCACTTAAGAACACGTTTTGTCATCACGTCTAAATAATTTTGCTAAAATGTTCACAAATGACCCCTCGCTGGGATGAAATCAATGGCAAATAAAGGCATATTAAAGAATTAATCTCAAGTATTTCTTTGTTCTTAAGAAGCTGAATTTTTATTTGTTAGCTTTGCCTCAAATCCAGCGGCAAAGGTGTCTCAATTGACGGCGATGTTAAATTTGCAGTCGACCTTAAATGGAGGAGACCTGGGCCAGTCGAGCAACTGTCACCGTGACTTTGAATGACCGATTACGCAAAACCTAAAAATTCAACATTTTCAAATTGAAGAGACACGAAGATTAAGGAATGAGTTATCATCGAGACTGGCTTGATTTCTTTCCTTTATTTTTTTTCGGATTTGCTTTAAGTCTCAAGACGGCAAAATATCCGCAATGACCTTCCAACCGTTTGATCACTCGCTTCATGGATGATTTGCCCAATCGCGATCCTGACCGCCAACCGGATGGGATAAACGGACAAATAAACAGACTCTTTCAATTAATTTTTATTATGATCCCACAGGTGCAGTGAACAAAGGATTTTGTTCTACGCGCGGGCATTCTACTGGTGAAACAATACCCATAGCACTCGCTGTTTGGTTTAACTTAATCGAAAGCCCGTTGGACGTTACCCCCTCCAATATAAACACAATGAAAGACAGCGCGTGCTCTGAGGTTAACAAGTCGCGCTTTGCCGAACATAGCACGTGTCCTTTATAAGACCATTTACTTCGCAGCACAATAAAACAGCGAAAGGACAATCAGGTAAATGAAGACTTAGACAGTTTTTTTGCACTGGGCGGTCGCTCATCTTAGAGCCTCGAACTTCCATTTTCTTGAGTGAGACGCAGCTAGCGAGATATTGCAAAGTCCGTACCTTAAAGCCTTCTTAATAACATCTTTTTAGCAATTCCTACGTCCATTCTCAAGAAGCCAGACATCAGAAAAAAAAAACTGAACTTAAAATGCCAAAAGCATTCTTACTGAAGAGAAGATCCTTCGTCGGCTCAAGCTCAAGATCACACGACGAGGAAATAGGTTTGTGTAGGTTCTTTGTTACGATTTCCGCAAATTGACTTCTCTTTTTTTACTTTAATTAACTGCACGTACTGACTTCCATTTTCGTTCTTATCTGGTATTTAAAATGCGTGTACTGTTTAATTGTTCCTTGTCAAGCACTCCGAATAAGTCGTTATATTCTTTGAAAAACAGCATTGAGTTAGCAAGCCGAAGAAATGTTTCAAAATTTCAAAACAACTGGACACAGGGAAAAGCTAACGTATTTTGGTTGATATTACAACAAATTTTAAAAGCAAAGACAAGCTAATACTAGCAAAGAGCTCACTGGATTTATTTGGTCTGTAAAGATATATAGATGATGAGAAACGGAAACGGTTGCTGCATATTCGTTTCGAAAAGGGTCGCCAAAATCGTAGGACTTCTCAACGGCAAATGAAAAAACAAAAAGTTGACTCTTTTCTCAAGGCCTACAAATAACTCAGCCATTTTTTGAACGCAGATAGCAAAGAAAAAGAGGGAAGAAGATCTGAAAGCGCCGAAGATGCCACCCAGGAAACGAGTTTAACAGACGCGCCGAAACTACCAGAACAATCTCCTCATATCGTCCGAAAGACAAATGATGTGTTTACCGATGCGAGAGTCATTCCTTTGAAGTACACAGCTGAAGACCATTTCCCTACTGTTTACAGCCCTTTCTACCATCTGGCAATTCCTGGTGCGGCCAACCCATTTCAAGAGAGCTTTCAGGCATATTTTAATAACGTTCAAGATCATTTTAGATATATGCATGCCACAGGCTTTAGGAACGAGAACTCCAAATGGGGTTCAAACTTAAACACTCCTCATCCACCAGTATATAATTCTGAAATTTTTAAGAGTGAAATACCATTCGCAGCTCCGCCAGAGGTAATCTTACCTAACCAAACAAGGGAGCCCTATCGTTGCGATCAGTGTGGCAAAATTTTTAAAACAAAATACACCTTGGCGATTCATCTAAAAATGCCAAATCATACGTTTGCGCGGCCTTTTGTGTGCAATACCTGCGGGAAGGGTTTTCGCTTATCCTCCACGCTGTGCAGGCATAAAATCATTCACACCAAGGAAAAACCCTATAAATGCACCGTTTGCTTAAAAGCGTTCAACCGTTCGTCCACGCTCAAAACACACTTGCGAACACACAGCCTCGAGAAGGAATTTGTTTGTGAGCAGTGCGGGAAAGGTTTTCACCAAAAGGGCAATTTGCGAAATCACATTCTGATTCACACAGGCGAGAAGCCGTATAAGTGCACGTTGTGCCAAAAGGCTTTCAACAAACTATCGAATCTAAAGTTCCACATGCACGTTCATGCAGACAATTCGCCATATCGCTGTGGTGTCTGCAAAGTTTCGTTTTCTCGAAGATGCGACTTGAGAAGTCACCTACAGAGCGCTCATTCCCAAAAAGAAAGCGAATTCTGATTCTACTGTGACAGTTTCATTTGCCTTCGATTTTACCACGATCACGACATTGTGCATAATTTCCGTCTATACATGTTATTTCGGCTGATATTGACTTCGGATTTTCCTGTCGTAATTCTCTTAAGAATAGTGTTTACACGGAATAGGTTAAAATAATAAGCCGTAGTTTCGATTTGCATTCATTTCTGAGGAAGGAGAACCACGCAAACTTGAGAAAACCAACACGTAATTAAAAATCAATGTCAGTAAAACTGTTACTGACTTCCACCATTTTCTTTTTCCGAAAAGTAATTTTAGATTAATTATCCTCTTAAGAAAACTGGCGGATTTTTTGGTGCAACTACACTTCGAAGAACACATTTCAATTGATGCTGAAATGCAGTCGCTTTAAGACAATAGCCAAATGTAGCTTTTGTACCCTAAAACAAAGGTCTGGAATACGGGCTTACGCCGCGAAGATAGCCTCAGCGGGAGTGCGTGTGTTATAATCTTGTTTTTGTTACACTCCAATGCACCAGAGTACATGAGTATAATTCCTATAACCAAGCTTAATTGAAAACATCGGAGGTTCGTAGAGTCTAACATGAGTCTTTACAGAAGTATGATTCATGCATTACCATCGGTCTTCGTATCAGTCCATAATTCCCCGTTTCAAACGTTTCATTTCTAACTAAAAGTTGATCTTAGCAAAATAGAACACATTGTTCCACAGGACATCTGGTGGCAAAAGTCGGTGCAGTTGTAGTTCAGGCCTCGTACTCAGTTATAATGATTATTTTGAGTGTGTTGAAAATTAATTAAAAGTCCTTGTAAGGAGTTTACCTTAAAGAATGTACAAGTAACTGAATGTATATCGCTAAATAAGTACTCTGAGATTATCTTTATTTGTAGGTTGAAAGTTATCGTCAAAGACCGATAACTATAGATGATAGATTTGTATTATAAAGGCTATTGTGTGTAACATATTTGAATATCAGAAAATAAATTTAAATAAAAGTCCCTGTAGACGTTAAAAAGTGGTGTTTTGACTGTACATATTCTCATGTTTACATTGTTTGTACAAATATCCAAGCAAAATGCGAAGAACTTGAAGGCGCTATTAGAAAATTGGTTAAACGTTACTCAGTTTAGTTTCAATTCACCAAACAATTATGCACACCTCATGTTTAAAAAAGACCATAATTTTAAGTACATGCATGCGAGCAATTTACTGGAGAAAAATAAATAAAGGTATTGTTACGTTCGACAGAAGAGAACGCGTACGATTTTCCGTCGTTTTTCGAGATCTATCGCGTAGTTTTTTGATGACATTGTCCTCGATTCCACTTGATTTTCGAGGTTTTCGATGAAATGGCTAGCAGACTGGCTGGCATTTCGCCTCGAACGGTGGCCATAGTGACCGCAGGGTTCCCCTCATATGGAAAGCGCTGATTCTATGTGTGGTCGAGTTTTTTTCTTCGCTGTTTTAAGTTTTTTAGTTTCGCCAAGATGAGTGAATTTGTGTCGATTTGTTCAAAGTATCTCCAGCCAATATGATTGATACTACGTAAGAGAACATCAAGAAGGTGTGTACTGGTGAGTTTTCTAGGAAACAGAAGCAGTAATTCACACCGTCAACAAGTCGGAGTTGCAATGTGTTGACCTCGTAGCTTTTCACAGCAAATTGTGACACCCGACCAATATATTCCCTTTGGTCATCACCATTGATAAGATGAATGCTAACTATTTCAAGTTGCTCAGTTATGGATTTCTAAATTACGGGTTTCTTACCAAATACACACACACACAAATACACAAACATTGCATATAGCTGGCTTTCCTTCGGGTCAAATTCCCGCGCGTTCATACGATGCCCTGTAAAAGATTTATGTCTCGTAAGGTCATAAACTGTCAGGATTTCGTTAAATGACTATTCCGATTCAAAAAAGGCAGTACAATGCATATTGCGCCTACGAAAAGCCAATTGCTTCTCGGCCTTTTGGCTGAAATCAAGTATCATTGTCAAACCATTGCACCCCGGTACTTTTCTCAGGATCTTATGATGCTACAATAGCATTACACGGTCAACCCCGTTACCGGCTCGCAAGGGCCTTCTAGAACAAATTTACTTTTCTCGTAGTTTTAGTTTCTGCCTATTTTCAAGTATTTTATCTCAACTTTCCAGGCAACTTTGCCGTAAATTGGGGTGCAGTTTTCCTTCATATTGGGACTGCTGCACAGTCCCATTTGTCAAGAATAGTTACGGCTAAAAACTCTGGTCACGCGAATTTATTGAACCTTTTTATCGGTCTTTCGCCTTGACCTGCACCTTTGCGCTTTCACAAGTCTTACGGGACAAGATATTTGCTGTCGAGTAGTTTGCCTTCAACCCACCGCGAAACCTTTTGTTTACACAAGGAGTGAGCAGAAGACATGCAAATTTATCGGCGATTTGCATTGATCTGCACGTTTGCGTTTGAAAAACTCTCATTTGGAACTTTTGCCAATTACCTTGACATTGAAAATTTTTGATTGCATTTTGGGCGCACAATTCCCGGCTTTGACATCTATGTAAGAAGACTTTTTTTTCTACTGTACATGTTTAATTAAGGGACTCCGTATACACTGTGGTTGATTCTCCATGGGTATTGTCCCTTTATGTATATAAAACGGAATGTAGAAAGAAATGGTTTTCGAGGAAATTATTAATCTAAGTTACTCCAAAAAGATCGACCATTTTGGATAAACTGAAACAAGTTGCTTACTGATCCTGCTTGGAGCTTAAGAAATCATTGCTGTTGATATTTTAGTTCAAAACCAAAATTAAAGACTGACCAGTCTTACATTCGATATTTCTTAAAAAACATTGATGTTTGCACTTTTGCCAAAAACCCAAGATGTGCTAGTTCTCATTCGGTGCTGAAAAATGTCCCTGTACGTTAAAGTACCTTTAATTTTCACCTCCTTCGTAAGATATAATATCAATTACATTTCAATTTCGCGCGAGTCCCGCCGCTTGTATAAAAAATTCCAAGCTCTTTGACCGAACTTATCTATACCCGCTCTTTCCGGTGAATTCATGAAGTCAGTGATTTCTCCAACTGAAGAAGAAAATAAAAATCGAGGCTGTGAATGACAGCAAGTTACAACATTTTGAAATTTCACGATTCTTTCGACGAAATGACCGGAATTTTCCGAATCAGGATTTGACAGCAGGTACCCCGGCGAAGATCTAAGACGCTGACGTCATCAAAAGGAGTACGTGTTTTTAAACGTTTTAGCGATAGCTCAAGGCTGTTCGATTTCTTGAAACTACGTGAATTATCCACTGACTGAATTGGGGGTAACTGCATGTAGTTCACAAAACGAGACATTATAAAACTTTGCATGTGAGTGTTCACGTTTTTCATACAATTCATAATTTTCACATTATCTAGTTGCAGGTTGCAGACGATGGGCCAGACAAGTACATAAATTGAAAGCAAGCGAGAAGAACTATTGTCAGCTGAAAAGATATAATAGATATAGATGTAAGGCCCCCAGAAGAAATTTCACTGAAATTTAAACCCACTCCCTTATCTCTACCATTTAACCTTAATAAAGTTGGAAATAGGCGATAGAAAAACACGTTGTTTCTCCAAGTAGGCATATCTCTAAAGGTTTGCAATGTGTTTATAAACGGAAATTACGCAACCACGACAAAAAAGAGTGGTTTAAATATGGAAAGAAAGAAGAAAGGAAGATCTGTCGACTTTGAAGGGAATTAGGTGATGCGTGATTGTCGCCCAAAAAACAAACATTTAAATAAAACATATTCTTTTTGTAAGAAATAGGACAAGGAAAGACTCAGTCAAAAGGCCTTTTTTTTAAAGAGATATTGATCTCATATTCGCTCACACTTAACTTTAATGCTAAAGGTGCAAACCCTTTAAATAACGGAATATCACTAAAGAACATGATTATATGGTTTGGTTTTTAGGCCTTTGAAGCAGTTTGACAGCAAGGTGACATGTCCAAAACGAATCCTCGTCTTTGAAGACAAGAAAAATAGAAATGTAATATCGAAACCTTGGTAGGTTTTTGAGTAGATGAGCCGTCAAATATGCTAATATAATTGTTTCCCGCCCACACTCACTGCACATGCAGTCATTTACACGAAAAGGTTCTCTCATCAACTGGAAGCAGGTGAGATCAGCAAAACAACCTTCCGGAGAGATGCGGCCACTTATTTAAGTGTTTAAGTAACGGCAGATAGTGGAGTAATATAAAGAAAGTCTGACTAATGCACAACTAGAAAAGAGAATTCACTGCAAAAATGTAACGATTTGAAAAGAGATGGGTGAAAAAAAAAATATTGGAAGTTTTATGCATGATGACATTGTGACTATTCACCTCTGACCAAACGAACAAGGGCTTGCCGTTTCTCTTCGGTTACCGAGGAGCACATTTATCGATAAACTCGGCTGATTATTGAACTTGTGTGGTACATACTAAAACAACTTTTCCTCTCATTGTTGGTAAAAGTGGTGGAAATCCATCTCCACTTCGGTAAATAATCGCCAACTATTCTTAAAATGAAAATGAATCACATGCGAAAACTTGAGTAATTCTAATCTTAAAAGAAAAGCGAGCTAACAATAACAGTACTGTCTCAAAACGTCAGAAACATATCAAAACCTAAAACTGCTACTCAAATAAAGGAAGGTGCAATTAAAGAAGGATTTGGCTTTCATATAAGTAACGACGGCGTATTTTCAATTTAGACACCATTAATAACAAACAATAACAAAAAATTGACGCCATATGCAAACAGGGATGACTTGAAATTTGGGAGAGAAAAAAAAAACACTTCAAGACCTTCTCGCCCTTATTTTGTCAACCCTTACTCTTTAAATTAAAGTACTTTGCTCAAGCCATCTAGTTCCCATTTTCAATTTATTTTAGCATAAAAAATTAAGAAGCCTTCATTATCTGGCTTGGTATCGCCGATGTTCGATTTAATGTTTGAGACTATTTTTGTGATATTTATATTTCCTTAATACTATTTTATTTTTTTAGGGGTCCTTTTTGTTTTACGTTCTTTCCCTATAGGCTATTTTACACTTAGGCTGAGCCTTCAAAAAACGGAAAAAAAGAAATAAAAAATATGCAGAACTTAGCTCTGCTTTTTAAGTTTAATGTAGACATGAACTCTATTAAACTTTGCTAATTGCTATCGGTGTGTGTATTTACTTTCTGCACTGCGCTGAAATGCTTATAAACGCTTAAGTAATTGCCAAAAAAACCTAAAAATAGTCAAAAGATAGCTAACAAGGTCTAAGAAGATTGTTCCTTCAAAATACTGTACTTTAAGATTTCCTTCATACAAGGATTTATTAAGAAGCACCGGTGAAGATTAAGTATAAACCCGAACGGCCTGTTAAACAACTTTAATAAACAGACCACTTTTTTTAAAAGCACATTATCCTAAATATAAGCAATATTGACACAACTTTCGGCGTACTGCTCAATAGCTTTCACTTCCAATTACAATACTATATAGAATTACACACATGTGTGATAGACGCTTTTTGGAAAAAAGTTTTGAGCTTTCTGACACTTACAAATGGCTGACAAATAATCGGTCGAAAGGACACCTGTAATATCTTTTTCAAACACTTGCAGCATGAACGTGGGCTTCTTAAAGACATCGTATTGAGCAAAGCCAGGGGGTTAAGGCTGGAAACCAGAACTCTTAAGTTGAGATATAAAGCTAAGAACTTTAAGCGTTCAGGAAAGGGTCGCGTGTTGTATGTGCGTGAGTGTGTTTTTTTACTTTTTTCTTTGCAGACATTTTCGTTCTCACACAGGTGCACCGGGATTATCGGCGCACTGCCGTTACATTTTGGCCAAAAAGCAACGAATTGAAAAGAGAAAGCCCCCAGGAGAAACGACGAAATGAATAGCAGATATTTGAATGCTTTTAGCACCGAGTGACTTTCGCAGCTGCCCTTGAAAAAAAATTGCTTTAGCTCCATATTATTCGTCGAAAAGTAAATAGAAATCAAATACAACATCGAAAACAAGCTGTCAGGTGCTAAGGTGGTCCAAGTTCGATGGTCAAGAGACAACTGCACTCTCCGGAAACCGCGGAATGAATTTGTTTAAGTATTCAAGAGATGTGGGTCATTTTCAAGATGGCACAACCAGGTGCGTTCCACCGGACTCTGACTTCATAAGAGCCTTCATAACACTTAATGAAACCGCAGCATTTCACTAGAAGGCGTGTTAACTACGAGAAACAAAAAACACACTACCTTAGCGGGGAACCCGTTGCTTTTGTTTTCCTCTTTCTTTCTGTAACAGCCCATTTAATTAATCAAAAGACACTAAACCTAAAGCCATTCAAAACAGCACCAAAGTTGCTGGAAGAGTGTAGAGGAAGGAACACTTCAGACAAACAACGACATCTCTTCAGGCCGCGTGCAAAACCCATGAAACATCACCTTAGCGAGACACTCGTTGCTTTTAATTGTGAGAAGCCACTTATTGAAGGACCGAAAAGCCATGAACTCTAAAAAGCGGATTGCCATAGGAGACTGCGGGCAAAACGAGTCAGCTGCAGCATCTCTCAAGTCAAGTTTATGACGCATGAAAGGAAGTTTTCACGTGACGTCATCGCCGCCATGTTGGTGGCCGAAAACGAAAGATCTCGCATTATCTCCTTTTGTTTGTCCACCAGAAGTCGTACATTTCTCTATTGCTATTCGTGTTTCTAGAGGTTGGTTGAAAACGTCCTATTCTTAGAAGTACTGTTAAGGCCCGTTTTAAACGTTGCATTTCACATGTGCCGAATCTAATGCAAATGAGAGAAAAACAATAGATTTTTCTCATTTGCATTAGACTTGGCACATGTGAAATGCGACGTTCAAACCGGGCCTAACTGCAAATTACAGAATTTCATAGACAAAGAACACTAACTGCGATACACAATTATTGCTGATAAGTGTAATATGACCAAAGTAGCCCCAAGCTTTTGTATTCGTCACTGTCCTCTTTGAATAAATAGAAAAGTCCACGATGCAAATGTGAGACAGTAACGTAGATAAAGGTGAGATATTTAAAATAAACCGACTTGAAAACAATACTTGTCTGTACGTCGTTGTGACTTTATGAACATAGTCGTATATCACTACGTATGATTAATAAAGGAAGAAGATTAAAAAAAAAAAAACTTCGGGAAGGGAAGAATAAACCACTCAGCTATCATTGGTTGTGCAATAGAAACCCTTTTAGTTTAATTTGAAGGCGAAACTGTTGAGAGAGTTCAAATCTTTTGTTTTGGAACAGTTATCCAGACTAGGCTGTGTAGTTAATCCCTAACCGGCAATTAAGCGCGTGTCATCTTGTACTCCAAGCAGAAAGGCCAGCCACGTATAAAACACCAGCAAGACTGCCTACTCAGACAAGATCAAGGAGTTTGCAGAGCGTCTTGAAGAATCCCTGATGTACTACCATGAGCAGAGTGCCGAGGACACATAGAGCTCTCTTCGTAACAGCAATTACAGTGCTGCACTGTTCGTATTTGGCAAGAGAGAGCGGAAGAACACAGACTAGTTTGAAGCCTACATCACAGAGATGGAGCCAGCTATCATCACGAAGCGCAACGCACTGGTCGACTACAAGCATGACCCATGACAGAAGAACCTCCTGAATCTTAGGGCCGCTCGAAACAAGGCCCAGCGAACGGCACTGCTGCGGGAATAACGACTGGATTCAACTCTCAGAGAGAATCCAGCAAGCCTCTCTCACCGGCCATATCAGGGACATGCATGCGGACATCAAGCATGCAACAGGCAAGCCAGTCAAGAAAGCTGCACCCTTAAAATCCAAAACAGGGAAAGTCATCACAGCTCAGGACAAACAGCTAGAAAGACGGATCGAGTGCTATCTTGACCTTTATTCCGGAACAAAAAAAAGTCTCTCAGGAAGAACTTGATGCGATCGAGGATCTGCCCGTACTGGAGGAACTTGACGCCGAGCCGACCACGAAAGAACTTAGCAAAGCTATTGATGCGTTGGCAAGCGGGAAAGCACGGGAGAAGATGGCACACCCCCTGAAATCATCAAGTGCGGCAAGTCAGCCCTCTTCCAACCAGTTCATGGACTTCTGTGCCTTTGCTGGAGCGAAGGGAAGGTACTTAAGGATATGTGCGACTCAAAGGTCGTCACGCTGTACAAATGCGCGCAAGGGCTACCGCAGTGATAGCAACAACTACCGGGGCATATCTTTGCTGATTATCGTAGGAAAAGTTTGGGCCCGTGTGGTCTCGCCTGCAAGTCCTTACCAGCTGCGTTCCGAGTCCTGAGTCTCAATAGGGAGCTTAAGATCTACGACGACGACGTCGACGAAAACGCCACAAAACAACATCATTGGTTAAAAGAGCATAAATAATCGTGCTGCACGTGCAGCACGGATTTTAGCTCATATTTTTGCGGTTCTCTGCATGACGACGCCGTCAAATCACTAAATTTTAGGTTTTGAAGACAACGTGAGCACGCACCAGCGAATCGTTCATTCCCTATTTTCAGTCTGAAACCGCTCGTACCAATTTATTTTTAGGACACTTCGCCCACATTGTACGAAGTGAACGAAGTGGAATAATCGCGAAAGACTTTTACTAGAGCGAAGTTCTATTTTGAGGTGACAATTTCGTCGACGTCGCCGTCGTAGATCTTAAGGTCCCAAATGTGGCTTTAGTTCGGAGCGTTCCAAGGTCGATATGATTTTCTCCATTCGACAGCTGCAAAAGAAATGCTGTGAACAACAGATGCCACTCTACATCGCATTCATCGATCTTACCAAGGCTTTTGACCTTGTAAGCAGAAGTGGCCTGTTCAAGCTCCTGGACTAACGTCATGGGCCAGAGCGTCCCGGCTCCTCCAACTATCAGCATCAAAAGCGAGGTCCTTGAGGTCACCGATCATTTCACCTACCTTGGCTCTATTGTGTCCAGCAATTTGTCTCTAAACTCAGAGATCGACAAGCGCATCGCCAAGGCCACGGCTGCCGCCGTTTTGTCTAAGTTGAGCAAGAAGGTGTGGGAAAACAGTCAGCTGACCTTGAATACCAAGCTCAAGGTATACCAGGCATGCGTCCTCAGTACCTTACTGCACGACAGTGAGTCTTAGATGACATACGCTAGACAGGAGAACCGCCTGGAAAGCTTCCATCTGCGCTGCTTACGACGGATAATGGGCATTACATGGCAGGACAGACACTTCGCTTGCATACCCTATGTGCGGGCGAACAAAAGAAAGATAAAGAAGTTTTCTTGTGTTTTCATGAAATGATTTTAAGGTATGTCTTCTTAAAAAGCTTAACATTCTACAACCTTTTGCAAGTATGTGCATGATCAATATGATTGTTCCACTTTAAGTCATTAGATACAACGAGCCCTAGATCTTTTATAGTTGATACATGATTAAGAGATTTCGAGTCTAAATTTTAGTCATAGTTAATAGGTTCCTTTTTTTCCGAGAAACTGTCAATATTTCGCATTTTGAGCTTTTAAAACGAAGCTGCCATGCCTGACTCCAGTAATTAAGACAATTAAGGTCATCTTGGAGAGCGGCACAATCAGATTCTTCTTTGATGACTCTAGTTCTCTTTGAATCATCAGCAAATAAAGCAGCACGACTGTCAATAACGGCCGGTAGATCGTTCACATACACTAGGAATAAAAGCGGGCCTAGGATGCTACCTTGAGGCACCCCGGACGTTACGGGTAGACTGCTGGAAGTATATCCATGAACAAGACATCGTTGACTGCGGTTATTAAGATAACTATCTAACCACTTGAGCAGCGGACCGCATATACCATACTGGGCAAGTTTAAATAGAAGCCGCTGATGCGATACGCTATCAAAGAATATACTATCCGACTGCATGGCATTGTCCAGATTTTGGCCGATCTTATGATAAAATGTTAATAACTGTGTAACTGTAGGGCGACTCTTGAAAAAACCATGTTGTGAGTAGTCAAAGAGAGCACAGAGGTGGTTATTAACGCAGTTGAATACACAACGCTCTAATACTTTTGAAATGACGCAAAGAATAGAAATTGGACGATAATTGGAAACATCATCTCTCTTTCCTTTTTTTATGGACTGGAACAACTAAAGAGTTTTTCCATTCAACAGGGAGTTCACCAGTTACGAGTGATAAGTTGAAAAGATGACAAATAGACGGGGCTAGTTCCAAAGCACATTCTTTCAGGACGTACGTCGGAAGACCATCGGAGCCTGGAGCTTTATGAGGGTCAAGCTTAGTAAGGACCTCGAAAATCACTTTCTCGGAAAGACAAACATTGTCCAGGAGAGGCACATTCATTCTAGGAGCCGGTGGATCAAGTTGAGAGGCAGAGCCTGAATCGTTCGTAAATTTAGAATAGAAAAAGCTGTTAAATGCCTCGGCCTTATCGATCGCTGAGCAGTAGGTAGAACCATTGAATGTCACACTGGCAGGAATTCAATTTGATTTAGTTTTGTGACGAAAGTGACTCCAAAAGCGTTTTGGATTTTCTTTCACAGATTTGCCAAGAGATTCATTATACTCCTTGACTTTTTTATTTATTAACTTTTTTGACGCTCTTCTCAATTCTCTGAATTTCTCGAAGTGGTGTTCACCGTTGAGTCTTTTAGCTGTTCGTCTAGATGTTTCTTTTTTCTTCAACAGATGTAGAACTTCTTTATCAATCCAAGGAGGAGTGTTTACATTTTTTAACTTAATCTTGGGAATATGAGAGTCGATGATATTCAGTACTGCGGATTTCCATTTCAACCAGCAATTGTTCACATCGGAACCACTGAGGCTTTCAGTAATTATGGTGCTTTGCTTGAGATCATTTTTCAGTAATTCAAGGTCAGCTCCTTTAAATTTATAAACATAACGTTCGGGTTTCTTGATACGGCGATGGTGACCAAGAATATCGAATTGAACGAGGTGGTGATCCGTGGAGAGACCAGCTTCATCAGGACTAATTCTGGCTATGTCTTTTATACATTGAGGAGCATTAGTGATAACAAGGTCCAGTACATTACTTCTTTGAGCAGAAAAATGGGTGGGAAGCGTATTTAATTGCAAAAAACAATGATCTACAACAGCTTCGCAAAATATAGCTTCAGTAGAATTCTGGGAGTTAACAAAACCACAGTTTTCAATCCTTTTGATGCCAGGGAAATTGAAGTCACCCATGATTATAGTGTGGCTTTTTGTTATACGTGTGCAGTTTCTCAGGAAAGCAGTAATGTGATCATGGAATTCCGTTTCGCTGTTTGGAGGTCTGTAGATAACACTGACTAATATTTTAGAGGCATCCGTAAGGTTTAGTTCAACACAAACCATCTCCATCTCAGTTTTTAAGTCGCTTCTTCTTTGTGAAGGAATCGTATTCTTGATCGCTAACAAGACACCTCCACCAACTCTTCCGACGCGATCACGTCTGTATATCATGTAACCATTTTCTAGTATTTCAGTATCTTTAATTGAATCATTTAGCCACGTCTCCGTAACTCCAACAACATCATAATCGTTCCCGAGTAAAAATTGTTGAAATGCAGAGAGCTGGCAGATTTTTTTCTCTGTCAGGGCCTTTACGTAGACTTTTTAAACTCCTTGCATTAAGAAGAATCGTTGTGAAGTCTTTTTTCTTCAACATTGAGCCAGAAGAATCGGTAGCACGAAGGTTTGACGGACCAGAATTTAATTTGAAAACCAAATCACCCTCGAAAACAACGTGGAATGTAGCTGAGGAGTTTGAATAATAGGAACAAGGACATTTGGATCTTTTGATGTTAAAACGCCTCTTCTTGTAAAACAATAGGCAATTACTGTAGAGGTCGTAGGTATTGCTTGCTGGTCCACCAACCGTAACTTGCAGATTCAGTAAGCACAGCGAAGACGATGAAATTCTTGAGTTTTTAAGGAGCAAACACCAAACTGGAGGCAACAACTCACCACCATTCGTGTAAAGACATCTTAGGAAGTCATAGTCTTACTCAGTTTCGGAAGGCGAGCACCCCAGGAGGAGAAAAAAGAAAAAAAAAGGGAAGAGCTAATCCAAGCTCGTCTGCACTTCATTTCCATAATAGTAATCGATATGTAAACATGAAAGAGGAGCACATTCAAGCAAAGCATGACATCTTCTTACCACAGGTAAACTGCTAAAACCAATGAAATATCACCTTAACACGACACCAATTGTTTTTAAGTAAAGCGACAGCCAACATATCAAACTACGACAAGAACTCAGTATAGAACTTCAAACAGTTCATAGGTTCATTGAACGGATGTAAGAGTCTGGAGAACACTAGAACACAGCGCAAAATCTCCTCAATGAGAAGCGTGCAAGCACCCAAAAGCAATATAACATCTCTTTTGAAAGGCACTCCCAAGATCTAAGTGTTAATTCTCCTTAATGACTGCCATACGTTTCTCTTAAAGCGTTATCGGAATTTTAAATTTCTTTATTCACATTACCTGCTTGCTTGACAACGTGCTGATCTTGCAAGGGGAAAATATATATCAATCCCTCTAGGGAGCCTACGGTGACAGCTATAGCGCACTTAATAAAACGCGTAAGAGCTAGAGGCTCTTAAAACAGCGCCAATGTCAAGTTGTTCGTCACTTTAAATGATCCCCAGTAGACACAAAATGGGAATGAAAACTTGACCGAAAAAGCCACTGATACTGATTTGATAGCTCCAAGCTCTCCTCACAGGCATTAATACAATTAATTATTATATGGCTACAACAGTACGCGCGCTCTGATTGGCTGCTGAGCGGGCAAGATTTTCTTGTAATGACCGGGCATCATGAAAATTTTTCTCGACTCGACGGCTCTTTTGAGTTCAGAGTAAAAGTTACGAGCGTGTGGGCGAAAACCAAAAAAAATATATGGACAAAGTAAAACTATATTTTCAATAACTGAACGAAAAATTAGGATAGAGATACTTCTTTAGTATGAGCGACTAAGAGAGCCACAGCGGAAGCGAGTTTTATTATTCAAAGGACGAAGAACAGGCCAAAACAGAGCGCTAAAAAGGCCATAT
>NC_090875.1:32867109-32907109 GCF_036669935.1 Montipora foliosa
CTTTTGTGCGCCAAAGTACAAACGGACAAGGAGTATATACTATTGGCCCCAAACCTAATTAACAATAACGGACAATAAGTATAAACCGATAAGACAATGGGATGTGGTTGATGCTATCAATCTGTTTGAGTGTTTGCTTTGATAGGGAGTTTAACGACGACGGCTACGGCTACGGCAACGCCAGAAAGCAAGAACATTTAACAATTATTGAATTCGGCTTTCGTAGGATATGAAGAATTCTGCAGTTCTCCGAGGGTGTTATCCATAAGTATAGAGATATACGTACACTTCCGTGATGAAATATAAATGACATACGATGTTTTCACTTGTGAAAAATTGTCGTATCTGCCTTTTGGTTGGGCGGACGATTTTTTTTCACTGGTGAAAAACTGTCGTATTAGCCTTTTGATTGGCTAATATTATGTTGAACTTTGGCGCAAGTGGCCTGTACATTGACAGCGGGGGTGAAATTTGTAAACATGGCGGCCGACTGGTGCATGGTTTTCAAAGTTTTCAAAAATATTTTGCTATTTGTTTGGGACTTTTGTTCACGATCGCTAGTTTGATCAGCCTCTAGATTAACACCTACCTCGTTAACTTTATGATCTCTGTATTTATATCATAAACAAATTACTTCATGGTTGGCTCGTTTGTACGATTATTATTACTCACTCGTTGTGAAGGATCGTTAAACTCACTTGTTCGCTTCGCTCACTCGTTCGTTTACGCGATCCTTCACAACTTGTGAATAAAAATCGTACGCACTCACCAAACATGAAGTAATCTATATATATCCTACGAAAGTCGAATTCAATAATTGGTTCATTATTTATTCAAAATATTTAAAACTTTCGTAAAACTGCCGCTAACTCCACTGCAGTTATAGGATTTCTGATGCTTTTCTCCTTGAGGTAAGACTCAAAAATTAAGCGATGTTGTTTCGTCGAATTTTTGGTATTCTCACTGTCTTTATCATTAAGTAACTGGGTAATATTTTCTTCGCTCAAACTTGTAAACCTACTCGCTGCCATTTCATTTCGCTCTTTGTTTTTCTGCTCACCAAAAATAACACAACCTCGTCCCCAGGTTTTCTCGGTCAACGGTTCAATAATCTGCAGTGGGCTGCACTTTTGAAGCCATCGGTCAATACGACAAATTTCTTTCCACATTTAGTCAGCAGCAGCTGGTTATAGCGAATTATGCGTCTAGTCTTGACCAATCAGAAACAGGGAAATATTTTAAATGAATAATAATATTGGTTTAGAGATGAAAAATGGGAAGTGCTGGGCGTGTGGCACGCTTTTTTTCACACTTCTTTCTCGTACTCTGCAAAACAACAATGCGAAACAAAAAAGTTCAAGGTTTTGACGGCAACGTGAGCATGCGATAGTGAATCTTTCTTTCTCTATCTCAATCTCGACCCCAGAACTCTTCTCTTGACTGAGGGAGAGAAGAGCTCTAGGGAACCCTGAAACAAACTGTCTTCTCATTGGTTTTCGTGACGAACAATCGAAAGCGTCTCTAATTGGTGCATTCATGTTAGCACGAATAGTGAGCAGGCGCCGTAAGGTTCAAATTACCAATTTTGGCTACAAGAACCCAACGGTGCATGTTCTCCGACAAAGAGTTTCCCAGAGCCTGGTGACGAGATTGGTCTCTATCTTCACTTCAACACCGTTCGTACCAATACGCCACTTCGGAAAATACCATAATACTCTTTGTTTGTCCCCTCCCCTTCCCCCCCCCCCCCCCCCCCAATTTTGCATACGCATTGTTTCCAGTTTCTCTTGGGACTTACAATGGTCTCAAGAGAAAGCAAAAAACATACTTATGCAAAATTTTGGGGGACAAACAGAGAGTATTATGATATTTCCTGAAGTGGCCTATTCACTTCTAGAATGCTTTTGCAAATATTGTACAACGCGAACAAGATGAAGTAATCGCAAAATTCTTAAGACACCTCAAAGATTTATTTTGAAGTGGCGTTCTCATTTCCGTAGCCGTTGTAGTGGAGCCTCCACTTCAACAAAAAGATAACTTTAAATCACAGGAAATAACTGTTACAGTCAAGTCAATCTAAAATATTTTCAAAGAAAGCGTTTGTATCCGAAAGAAATAACTTTTAGAATCGCCTAGTTTTGTTTTCAAATTTTGCGGGCGCCGCCATCTTAAATAATTGTGACGTGTTACTGTTCCCTTATTGTTATTAAACAAAAGCTCTTTGTGTCAGAACAATTGGGCAACCGTAACACGTCACAATTATTCAAGATGGCGGCGCCCGCGAAATTTGAAAGTGAAAATAAGCGATTTTAAATTTTACTTTTCCTGATTTAAACACTTAAAAAAAAAACTCGAACAAATTTGTTTGTCAACATAATCTTCGACTTAAACTCAGTTCTGTGGCAAGAGTGGAGGTAACCTTTACACTCGCTGATGTTTCAACAATGTTCGCGAACCAGATTATTAGGCTCGTTTAGATAGATAATAATACTTCGTTAAGACCTCCCATGGGGCCTCAGGGCCTTGTTACAAACATGTGAAGAAATTCTAAAATGTGAATCTAAATCATAACTCGAAAAACCTTAATATAAGTTATGAGGCAAAAAAAATCCTTGGTAGGAAACTCTCTTTAACGAGGCTTGAAATCATAAAGACTGCTCTGAGACTTTCTGGTAATGAATTCCACAGAGTAATAACTCTGTAAACGAAACTTCGCTGGCCTGCAGCGGATTTGCATTAAGTGAATGAACATAGGAGATTTGTAAGTAAATTTATCGTTGAAATGAATCATCAAAGGGTAATCTGGAGTGCTAGATATCCGCCTATACCTTAATCCTGGTAAGGAAATTGACCCTCAAAAAAAGAGAAAAAAACCTCACCAAGGAGGGATTGGACCCACGACTTACGGATTGAATCTCAGTTCTTCTACCGAATGAGTTACAAGTCCAGGTGGGAGCAGAAGGGGTACCACAGAAAGGGTCACCTGACCAGTGACGTCACTCACCAGCAGGAGCCGTAGACGTTTGAACGCTGAAGCATCTTTGTAACGTAAACACAAGTACAATGATCAGTTTCACCATAGCGAATGACCAATCTTAATGAAACAAAATTGATAATCCAATGTCAGTGATAACATCAGCATCCTAAATTCTCGGAGAAAGAGACTAACACCAAGAAAGGCATTTAAGCAGGCTCGAATGAAACGAGAGGCGCAACAAATAATAACAATAATAATAATAATAATAATAATAATAATAATAATAATAATAATAATAAATAATATAAATAATAATAATAATAATAATAATAATAATAATAATAATAATAATAAAGGTACTCATACTTAAAGGTCGTATATATTATTAGGGATTTTTATTAGCATTTTTAAAATCATTATTATTAGCTTTTCTTTTTTTTTTTTGAGAAAGAAGATTTAAGATTTTTAGATACACAGATCAATGGTTAGGATTTTATACATTTAGATAGGATATACTCTTATGTAGGATATATGATACCGATAGAGGATTGCATTTTTTTTTAGGGATTAACAGCAGTTGGTTACGCTTTTTGGGCGCCCAAATTTTTGTGATAGGTTTGCAAACAGATGTTTCTTTAAACTGCAAATAATAATAACAATAATAATATTAATAATAATAATAATAATACAGAAAGGAAGGCACTCTGGGACGTACCACTGTATGCAGAATACGCGGAGGTGAGAAACAACAGGATAGACTGTACTGTTATAGACAAGAAGAAGAAGAAAGTGGTGCTACTCGAAATGAGCTGTCCATGGGTTAGTAATAGACAGATCAAGTGTGCAGAGAAGACGAGTAAGTACGCTCCGCTGCGGTACGAACTAAGAAGGAGATACCCGGGGTACAAGATTGAGCAGCATAATATCATAATAGACGCGCTAGGAGGGAGCTCGCGAAGTGTCAAGGAAAGCTTACGCCAATTGGTTGGAAGTGGCCGATGTAATTCATTGCTCATTGCTCATTGAACATTATTGAACATGCAGAAAGCTGTGGTCTCTAGCTCCCTTAACATTGCCAGGACCTTCAATGTCCTGTCGGACTAAGTCTTCAGACGACATTAGTTCCAAGTATAATTTTTAATAGGTTCATAGGACATTTATTTTTATTTTGGGGCGAAGGGAGACACCATTTTAGAACCTTTAGATTTTAACTGCGTAGGAGTGATAATTGAATAGGCTACGCCTTTGGCGCCCTATATCAATTTATTTGTAATCTGAGACATGCAGAACTGTATACTGCTATAATAACAATAATAATAATAATAATAATAATAATAATAATAATAATAATAATAGAACAGCAAGGATTCTGAGAAGGGTTCTTGAAATGTAATATAAGGAGGAGAGCTCGAAATTGCCTGGAACCCCTGGTCATAGGTTATGACCCACTACCTCAAGTTTTTATAGCAGCAAAGATCAACCTGTGAAGGTGAAAATATAGATAACAACAACAACAATGATAATAATGATCAAAAACAATAAACATATTATAATGCATTTTAACTTGACGTTTCGTATGATACAACGTACATAACGTCAAGTTCAAGTGCATCATATGTTTATTACCGCAGTTTGTTTATTGTTTTTGATCAACTTAAAATGGTACAATACATCCTCTTATTCATTTATCCGCGTTTCATATTATAGCAATAGCAGAGACATCTAAAACATCCTGTATTGTGTATTTAAAATGAATGAAAACCAAAATGATGACCTATTACCTCACGGTGGTGTGTACTTTTGTTAAGCATTAAGTGCTGTTTGACTGATGATATGGCGCCATAGAGAAGCAGTGTTGTAGAGTCCATGCTTCTAATAAGACAAACTTTGAAATTGTTGAAACTGGTATGAGCCCAACTAAGTCTCTCCCTCGATTAAAGGATTATTCTTAAGTGTCAAATTGTTCCAAGCGAAGTGTTATCGTTCATTTTGGACACTGAAAGCTTGATAGGGATCATAGGAAATGAGCATATTTTTTCAAAAGCCAAACTTCAATGTATGGACTCGCAGGACTCGAACTTGGGAACGTTTGATTAATAACCCCTTCACTTAACCACCACATCACCAACTGCGAGGGCGTCATTTTTTTTAAGGTTCAATATTTTTTTCTTCTAAATGCCACTGTAAACGTGCATTAATACACCCGCTAAGATGTAAGCTTGCACAGTGATTTATGTTGGCTACCAAACTTCGAGAGAAAGCTAACTATTTTAAAATCAATCTTTAGACTTAAATTATTAAATTAACCATTATTCAGCAATGATTACATATCTTTTTTCACTTCTGTTCGGCAAAACCGATAACTAGTGCCAGGCTCCCACGGTATGAAATCAGGCAAGTAAGCACGCGATGATTCTCAAACGCGGACGGCAACCGGAAGTGAGCTGCTTTCCCTTTTAACTTGTCTTCACACAACCACGTTTATATTGCTAAATACGTTTCCTCTAAAAATGTAGGAGACGCTACTGTCCTGGCATTCGGAATTTTCTCTTCCGGTTGCCGTCTGCGTTTCTAAAACGAACAGGGAGCTTAAGCACGCGCGTTTTTGAGACGCGGACGGCAACCGGAAGTGAGCTGCTTTCCCTTTTAACTTGTCTTCACACAACCACATTTACATTACTAAGTATCTTTTCTCCATTAGAGATGATAAATAGAAAAATCTGGGAGACACCACTGCCCTGGCACGCGAAATATTCTCTTCCGGTTGTCGTCTGCGTCTCAAAAACGCGCGTGCTTAAGCTCTCTGTTGTGGGATTAAGCTAATTATTATTTACAGCCACTTCGGTGAATAATAAGTATTGTTAATTATCTGGGCCTGCTAAACCGGACACACACCTACTGATCAGGACAATTCGCAATATAGACCTAACGAACAAACCTAACCATTCAATTGGTCGGCTCGCTGAACGGGGTCAAACTTTGTCTTGTGTCAAACACGAAAAGAATATATCAGGACCAACTAGTAGATACACTACAAGTAAACACTTTGCTGTGATCACTGAACAGAAAAACATAAAATAATGATGACTTTAGACGTACCGCGATCAAGTCATATTCCCGTTCCGTTACACAATGTCGACGCTTCAATCTTCCGTCACAGCGAATTATCTTGCGGAATTGTCGAAAAGAAAGGAGTTTTTCTTCGTCGAATATTATCGTAAAAGAGAACTATTCTAGAACTATAATAAGTGCTAACGCCACCCGCATTCAACCCGTTGTTGAGCGGGTTAATATGTCATTAGTTCGTGAACCAAACCAAATACACCTCACAAGCAATCAGAAGACTGCTCTTAGCCTCGAATTACGAACGCTACGTAACATAACTCGAAAATGACACAACAACCACGCCAAAGAAAATTGTACTTAAGAAAAAAAAGGCAAAGGCCATATCTTAAAAGCCAAGTTTACAACAGAAAAATTGAAATGATCTTACTGGGATTGAAAAAAGCGTTGGGAGTTGGTGACAATAACGCCGAATCAAGAAGGTTGGATTCAGGATGACAACCTAAAACCGGTATGTTTTTCATTTAATTTTTACCATTTAATTTTCTTTTGAACTTTAATTATTTCCTAAATTAAGAAGTTGGATCAGCGAACAAGTACGACTATTCAAACGAAAGCTACGTTCATGTAAGACTGTTTAATATGTCCCACGAGGTGGTTTCAACTCTCGTGTTAAGTCTGGAAATAAGATATAAAACGTTTTTCCTTTGAAATGAAAGCTGAAAACTGGGCATCACTTTACTGTAGTGCTGTTTTAGTGATATTCTTCTTTTATAATAACGTTCAGGCTGAGATTGAACACAATTTTAAGAATATTGTATATGGGCGCTTTCCTTTTGTTAGAACTGGCCGACAGACATCAGTTTGTTATCATCCTCGAATTCTGCTAATTTGAAGGCGTTGTAGAGTTAGGCCTTCGAAATGCCCGGTGATTTCTGTCAATGGAAATAGAAAGCGTCCAAAGAACGTATCCTTTTTCTTTTTTTTTAAATGAGTAGTATAATTAAAGGTGAAAGAAATATAAAACTGTAGTCTAACAGGACAATGAACTCAAAGACTTAAGGTCGTTCTTTACACATGAACAATGTGGTTTTGTTATTGACGGATACACTAAAGAACTTTGTTGTCGAACTTAGTATACCACACAACTTTAAGAACATGTTAAGAACTTTTTCACGCTCAAATCACAAAAAATATGAGAACATGCCGCTTCAGCCCAAACTAGAAACTAGAAGTTCTTATAAGAACAGTGTATCTACACACATAATGAATTTGAGAGGAAGATATCAATGCACCGGTATTTCCACTGAATCGCTGTTAGAATGCTATCAGTCCCTTCTGAGTCAGTCCAACCACCCGCTTTAGTCACGCAATGTTGGCAGTTGTTGCGTGCGTTTGGCTTTAGGATTAAGGTTAGGGTTAGGAGTGGGATGAGGGGGGGGGGGGGGGGTATGAGGGGAGGGTGCAAAAACGCGCTGGTACGGCGACTGGGAATAGCAGGCCATTGACTTCAATACAGGAACGCAAGGAATTTTTGGGACAGTAATTTTCGTCCTTCTGTCTTTTTGTATTATTGCAACCAAATACAACGCATCTCAGAAGCAGTTTCAGCAACTTCTCAATCTAAAAATTCGGGCATTGGAAGAATTTCTTTCTGGTATTGACGTAACAGTTCTGCTATCTCCAGTGTCCTTACTAGCTCGGTTTTGTACCCCCGGAGGTGAAATTCCGATTCAAAAAGGCTGAAAGGCAGAAAAAAAAAATCGGTACGGAATTTTTTTGGTTTCTTTTTATGCAGTATTCCAGATGTTGAATTTGAAGTCTTTGCGTCGTCACATACCAAAAGATAAATGATGGCGACAAAGATTACGATGTTTCTACATGCAGTATTCCGTTCTAGCATGGTCTTCATTCCGTTGATATATTGAGGACTCCACTCCTCCACTCTGACTTAAAACGTTTCCTGTCGAGCATGCGCCACCCTTGCTAAAACACTCAAAGCCCTCCTTGAAGAGCGAGGCTACCTTACGCAGCTTATAGAGAGAACACTATCTGAGGTCATTTTTTTTTTGGAAGACAGTCGGCTCTTAAACAAAAGACCAAAAGCATGAAGAGAATTTTGCCATTTGTTACAAAATACAACCCAACAGTGACAAATCTTCGAGCAATACTGAAAACCGAGCAATATTGAAAACCAGCCATTGCTGGCAAACATATTCAAGAAACCTCCTTACACATCATACAAGAGAGGTAAACCACTCAAGCACATGCTCGTCAAAGCGAAACTGTGAACTGGAGGTTTCATAATTATCTGCAACCACAAACCGGCACAAAAGAGAGGCCGTTGCAGTACCATAGCTGAATCAACCCAAACCTTTACAAAAATGCTGACCTTAGGCCTAAACATTATCTAAAGCATAGTGTTAAGGCCTAAAGTTAGCATTTTTGTAAAGGTTTGGGTTGTTTCAGCCATTGTACACTTTACCCCCTACCCTCCCCCTCTAAGTCTCACCCTCTACCCCTACCCCCGTACTAGCCACGCCGCGTTGTCTGTATTCCCAGATGCAAGTGATGTTTGTTGTTAGGGAGACCGCAAGGGAACACCTTGTGACGCTTATCAAAATCGCCGTGCATCGAATTACCTGCATTTCTGGACATCCACGCATCTTACCCTAAAATACTCTGATAGAAATAATTCCCACCTCTTCCTCTAGTTTGTCCGCCATATTATGGAGTGCAACCACTCGGTTCGATATATCAACGGATAAGGAGATTCGGCTAACCGGGAACACATGAACTCAGAGCGGCCTGACTACCCTTTGATGGTGTTCAACGAATGTGCAAAGAAACTGACTGTAATACTATTTCGACGAGTCTTGTCAGCAATATTTCGCTTTTTTCACATAAAAGACAGTGAGAAATCTCCGCATTAACAAAATCCCGGGAATGACTATCCCCCAAAATAGATATTTATTATGATAGGTATTTACTATGTAAACACCAATGAAATACCGAGTGATCTTTCGCGCGAAAACATGATATCTTCACACGTGAAAAGATCACTGTTGCTATGGTTACATATAAAAGTCGCGCCTTTCGATGCCTTTTGGGAAATGAGTTAGTATTTCATTGGTGTTTATATAATAAATAGAATATTACATGGCCGTTTGGAGATGCGAAATTTCTCTTCTCGTGTTGAAACATATTTCACTCGTTCGCTGCGCTCACTCGTGAAATATTTTTCAACACGAGAAGAGAAAATTTGCATCTCCAAACGGCCGTGTAATATGCTCTATATAATTATAAAAATAAAGAATTTTACTTTCGTGTCAACTGTATTTACCGCTGAGGCACTAATTGGGGCACTGATGTACAGAAATAAATTCAAATCAAACAAATAGTATCAAAAGAGAGATATGATCCACGCATTTATCGGGGCAATTTAAGCAATTGTCTCTAATAAACACCTGAAAAAGTCAGGCAACTCCAATAGGCCATTTCCGAGTTCGTGTCTGCCTCCTCTTCAAAGCGAGTCTAAGTGCGAAGTTTTTGTGATGGTAATTAGTTCTACTTTACATATGAATGAAACCTAATTTTCATAACAAACACTTGCACTAAGACTCGCTTTGAAGAGGAGGCACACATGAACTCGGAAATGGCCTATTAACGGGACTTGAACCCATGCCTCAGTTGGCTAAGTTTATAGAGGGTCGTGAATGAGGGGGGGGGGGGGGGGGGGGAACCGAAACCCATTTCCCAGCAAATTTTTTTTTTTCAAATCCCAGCTCAAGTCCCCACAATCCCAGCCTGTGTTGCTCAAATTGAAATCCCAGTGCACAAAATCCCATTTCCCAGCCTCTAAAAAAGGCAAATCCCAGCTCCCATTTTACCCCTTCACGACCCTCTTCATAGAGCATTGCGCCAGCACTGCAGAGGTCATGGGTTCGGAATCTCGTTGGAGTGACCAGGATTTTTCAGATGTCTTTAAGAGACACTAATTGCTTCGATTGTCTAGAAAAGTGCGAGGATAATTTCTCTGTTTCGTTTATAGCCCGCACTTCGAATAGTACGATGGCCCAGGAGGGTCAAAGTCCAGTTTTAATATACAGGAAGTATCCTAAACATTCATAAAAGCTAACCTTTTGTTTAGGCCTAATTAGGTCAAAGGTTAGCTTTTATGAATGTTTAGGATACTTTCTGTATCAGTAAAACAATGGCCTGTGACCTGTGACCTTAGGCCTAAGGTTAGCTTTTATGAATGTTTAGGATACTTTCTGTATTGGTAAAACAATGACCTGTGACCTGTGACCTGTGAGAGAACTGGTGACAAGTCACAAAATTCAAACTGGGCCATCGTAGATTAGACACATTTCTTCTAATATCAAATCGTAGGTTGATTTTTGAGGAGAGGGGAAAACAGGAATATCTTAAGAAAAACCTCTCGGTGCAGAGTAGAAAACCAATACACTCACCCACATGTGACGACAAGTCTGGGAATCGAACCCGGGGCACATTGGTGGAAGGCGAGTGCTCTCACCACTGCGCCATCCCTGGTCCCCTTGGAGATTATTTGTTAGACCTGGTAGCATCAATAGTTGTTGCAAATCACGACAGATGTTTCTCAGGCTTCAACACCACTTACGTCCGAGTTTGATCCAAAAGCCCTTTTCATGGTTAGTTTTTCTCATTTGCATAACAATGTAATCTAGCCTGTATATGAGGCAATTTCGGGACATTTTGTAGTTTTAACCCGAAATTGCCTTGCATCCACGTTAGATTACATTGTAATGCAAATGAGAAACACTAACCGTGAAAAGGGCTATTAGATGCAGACCCAATTTTGACATCCAACACGAAGTGTCCCTTCAAGACTAAGCATTTGCTACCTATTTTCAACAATAACGTAAGCGTAATGGTTAGCGTTAGTTTTAGCTTTGGGTAAAATGCAGCAGTTAATCTGTACTCAAAGAGCAGCATTTGGGGGACACTTCGTGACGTAAATTGTCTGTATTCCGAGACACGAGTGATGTTGAAGTTGGCGAGAAGAGCAAGGGGACACTTTGTGACGCTTATTCAAATACGCGTGCACCTTATTAGGGTCAAACTTTAACACTGAACTAGAACCCGTCCCGTAGCCGAGCGATTGCGCTTCAATGCTCTACCATCTTAAATTTCAAGGCATCTGGGAAATGTTCAGTTTTAAGTTCGTATTATAGGACGTGAGGGGCGAGTAAAAGAAAGTGAAATACATGATTTCTCGCACCTCTTGTTGAATAACAAGACGCCGTGCGGCCGAAAATGGAATGACTCTTCAGTAAAACTTAAATTTAAAGAATAATTTGATTCCTTTCTCCTAAATTAGGCATGGATAACAAACATAATGCCGGATTTCTATGAGCGTTTCGATGCACAACTGAAACTTACATAACGGAGCTCTGACTTTTGGAAATTGCCTTGGTTTGACGCTCCGGGAAATTCTAACTTTTCGCTCTCGATACTTGTATCAACCAAACTCAACAAAACAAAAATATGCCACCGGCATAATTTGCAAATACTTATCTCTAATTTAAGCACACCGTTCGCTTGTCTCTCTTTCTAAAAGTAAAAAAGAACAAAACTTGGAGAGTCGCATTTTTATTGTTTACAGTATACTTACATTGGATCATTCTTTCACGACTTCCAGAGCGATTGTGGGATTGTGGGAACCTAACAAGCTAGACGAGGCATATAAAAAATTTAACAGTATCCTTCAGACAAACCCGCTTCAAAGGGAATGAAATTGCGGGAAATAAGCAAAGGTAACTAACAATTTTTTTGAAAGCTTAGAATTTGGCCCAAAAATTTCAACTTGTCAGAGACTTACTTCGATAAGCTCGCATTTTTCGCACAGATCTGTCATGCATACACTCGAAGCGACAGAAAGCAATAAACTTCTCATATTGTTTCCAGAAGAAATATTTGTTTTCCCTGTCTTTTAAGTAATTATAAGTTCATATCTTTTTGGACAAGTGAAAGGTCTGTTTTGATATTTCGGCAATCGCCATTTCATATCTTTATCACACCTTACACTGAATGTTCGCGTTTTGGTATTATTTTCACACAAGCCAGTAAAACACTTTCATTTAAAGCCGATATTTTAAAATAAACTCTTCTTTTTTCCGTTTATTTTCTAAAGCAAGAATCTGCGACTTTCTAACTACCTAAGAGTTTGTTTTAGTTTAATAGTCCGTCTGGCCAGAATCCGATAAAGGCCAATATTTCCGTCAGAATTAAAAACAGTGAATTTTCGCTGCCATAAAATGCCAGAGATATAAATTATGAATTGCATCTTGGCAGGTCATGTATATTTTATCATTTTCTTTGGCAAACAATTGAAGCTATTTCCAAAACACAAAATTAATAATTGAAATTTCATATTGATCGAACTCTTGTCACTTACCCTAGGCAGATCATAAATTATTTACGACCAGAGCTTTTCACAAGCCATTCTTTCGCGATTTTACCGCACGCCATGAAATACTTCGCATTCATTCGTATACCAGGACTGAAACACTACAGAGTGACTTAAACCCCCTTTTTGCTTGCATTACGTTGGAGAACCTCTCAATAGCTTGGACTGAAAGCCACCGATTTCAGCATTTGCGAATAAGAAACATCACTTCTAAAGCATTCAGTCGGTAAACTATTGTATATCCAGCTATCCCTGGTAGGGTTTAGATTGACAGGTGCTTGTCAAATCAAACAATCGCACGTGCTTTAAAAACTAAGTTGTCTGTCTGTTGTCTCTTATTGTTTGAAAAATCGGAAGAAAGGTGTGTTGAGCGAACGACAGATTTTTAATTCGGAATTCTACAGTGTTAGATGTCTTAAATAATGCGGATTAGGTTCCAGAAAGTGGTTAAGTTCTGCCGTAGGAGCCATGGCTTTTTCCGAGGTAAGGTAGAGACAATTTCACGTGTTGAACTTGGCTTTTAACAACCCGCATTTTACAGACACAGTGAGGTGTGAAAATCAGTTACAAGAGTGCATATTGTTTAGTGCTACAAAAAAAGGACAAATTACGAAGCAAAAATTTTATATCTATCTGGATTGAAATATCGATTTGTCCTTGTACGACCCAGCTCTTTCGTCGCAAGTTGTAAACTCAGGCTTAAAATCACTGACATCGCTGTCTGTCTTCCAACTTGACGCGAAAAGTAAGGACAGAGAGCAGAAATTCATATGGTTATTTTATTCAATGCGTTTTACCAAAGCCGCTGCGAGGGAAGTTTCATTCGAGTTTGAGGCGGTTACGAAGGATTACGCGTTGATCTAAAATTTAAATTCCTTCCTGTTTCCTGGAGTCTAGGATAAAAATAACCCCTCTACGAGGATACTAAAGCTTTTTTCGTCCTGAAATGGAACTCTGGATTTTAGAATATGGTCCCTATATCTGAGATAGAGCATATTCTTTCGTAAGCTTGAGTATTTTTGCAACAAACTAATCTACACTTTTGACGGGATATATGAAAGTGTGGATAGTTTTAGAAAAACTATTCTCAGAGAAGATACTACTTCGCATCTAAAACGGTGCAAACTATAGCTTTTTTCCCTTCGTCCTACTGCTTAAAGGAAAACTGCCAAAAAAAATTCAACAGAAGAAAGATAGGCTGGCTTACTGAAGATATCTATGTTTACATGTTAAATTAACTATGACAAAGTGTCATTCCTCGCGATGGAGCAAAAAAAAACATTTTGACAGTTCATTTTAACTCTCTATCAAGTGTTATCTAAAAAAAGAATGGAAAAGGGTATATCTACAAAGATCAGAGAACGAAAACGTTGCACGGAAACTTTCGAGGTTTAGCGAAGATGGCAAATTTTGAAAGCACGTGGGAAATACATTACACTGCACGACCTGTACGCGCAAAGAAAAGTTGCTTGTTTTACAGCCACGAAGTTATTTAGCGCTCATCAATTTTTCAAAACGCGAGGCAGGTGCCAGAGAACGCTTCATTTGACAAGCTATGAATAATTTCCTTTACAACTTATGTCATTTGTATGAAGACAAGAACAAGTCACCTGGCGAACCGAACCAGATAGAGAGCGAGTGCAGCGTAATAATTTATTGATATCCTATTCTATTTTTTATAGCTTTCTGCTTGTTAAACTTCCTTGAGTAACGAAAGAACTACAGGGACGAAAATAAGGCCTCGCTCAGCCTGCTTTTCTTTCACCTTTGCCTTCAACCTGGAGTTGGAAACTGGGACGAAGATGGCAACTTTCGCTGCTGTGTTAGAACGAGGAAGCCAAGCTAGCAATTCTCCCCCGGCTCAAGTGCAAAACTCTGCGACTCACGGGTCTTCGCAAAGATATAACCTCACCGCCGAAGATCTGTTCAACTATCTGTATGGCTACACACCTATTCGACTCGTGGATCCCATTCAGTTACAACTTCGTCGTAAACAAGCGATGCAGATGGAAACTGGCGCCGGCAACAAGCAAACATTCTCTTGTAAGTATATATAGAAAAGAATTACTAGCAGAGCCTCCTCAGAAAGCAACAGATTATCGTTCTCAAACATTTTACACCACGTTGCTACAATCAATTCTGCATAGATGAACGTTTAAACGATACGGTGATTGAAAAAACTGAGCTTAGTATAATAACATTTCAAATGTAGCATGTCGTTACAATTCTCGGCGCACTATGTACAACTGCCCGTAGGATATAATCAAGTGCTTTTATCTTAAGTCAGTTCCCAAGGGACTGTCTCTATGGGGATTCTTTTGTTAATGAGTGAAACGCAAAATATATTCCAAAATACCTGGTTCCCTTCATCTTCGTAAACTGAATAAATTTCCATATAACGTGACTTTTATTAATCTTCTTCGGACGGTTTGCTCTATTCGTTCTCAAATGCAATACTGTGGGACAATATATAAATCAATGACTAAAATAATAAATTAAAACTTCTATTCTGTGCGTGTTCGAAGCTCATTCCTACGAACGAAACCAAAAATTAGCAAATGATACCATTCCGAGGAAAAGTAATCAGATTTTGTGTGTTGCACGTGTTGGTTAAAAGGCACATGTCAGTTCCCCGATATTGATAGTTCAAAGTCGACTAACTCCTCAAGAACTTTGTTTTTTGCAATTTCCTTCAAAGACTAAATTACCGCAAACGAATAACCTTGATTCGAGAAACAATTCATCGGGTCCATAAAGTCAACGGGTTAATACTAAAAGTCAAATTTGGATTTCACTGTGAACAAGTAAGTACCCGTGAGCTGGAAGCGGGATGATGTTCCTTTGACAACCGCCATCTTCTATGGAAATAGAAGAAACAGCTTCTACACATATCGTGTATAAATAAAGGCTACCTACCTACCTACCTACCTACCTACCTACCTACCTACCTACCTACCTACCTATATCAGTGAAACATTAGTAATGATTTTGATTTGCAATTTTGCGTGCAGCTGACGGAGTAAGGATCGTTGCAAGTTTGTTCCGGCTAATGAACGATAAAACGTCACTTTAGATTACTCTCGAACTATTCTGTTTTACCAACTAATTGCATGTCTCCGAAGTCTGTTATAAGGTCTGAACATCACTTACCACATGAAACTGTGTCGATGGAGAACCGTAATTGTTATTCCAAAAAATCAAATCAAAGTATTAAATTGTTCACTACACGTATTTAGCAATGCACAGAATCACAACATTTTGGCTTAAAATTGCAACGTTTAGTACTGCATAACAGTAAATACGCTGAGCACTTTTAAGGCAGCCCAAGTCGAAAATAATGCAAAATATTGAAATACTCGGAATATTAAACAAACACGTGCCACAGTTAACTGAATTTAGCAGCCGAAAAGCAGAAACAATCATTTGCAAATGTAACGTCAAAACCAACGGCCCGCTTTTTTCCGAGACTTTAACCACAATTTCTTACACTCAAAATAACTCAGTCATTGGCTGATGATGGCAAACAAGGTTACAGTGATAATAATCTGAACTTTTTAAACAATTTGTTGAGCTTCGAAACCTCTTTCCTCCGAAGAAAATTATGATTTGACGATATTGTGTTTAATGATAAATTCCAGCTCGTGGTCTGGAATTTGATAAACGTGCATTGATAAATATGTCGATTTGAGAGACAACAGGTTGAAAATTTGTTAATGTACAGAACAGTATTTATTATGAGATCCTGGTGAAAGATTACCTCGTAATTTTACGCAACGATAGAGTCAATTTTAGCCTTTAACTGGAGCAGGTTTAGTGTAGTGGTGAGAGCACTCGCTTCCCACAAAAGATTCCGCTCGGGTACACAGCGCAGAAACCTTTGTTAATTTTCTAGCCTGAAAATTTGAGGAAAGATTCTCGGGTACACAGCGCAGAAAACTTTGTTAATTTTCTAGCCTGAAAAATTGAGAACTTCAACGGAGTTTGAACCCGTGACCTCGCGATACCGGTGCGACGCTCTAACCAACTGAGCTATGAAGCCACCGACGTTGCGAGCTGGTCATTTGTGGGTCTTTTTTTTCCAGGATTCTCTACACAATTGCTAAAATTGCGTTCATAACTGTGAAGATCATAGTTTCACTTGATTTCAAATCCGCAGTAAATATATGATTCATTTCATATATCATTTCATCGTTGCCGTATTATTAATAGTGTTGTTTAATATATGGTAACTCAATTAAGTACCGGGTTGTATTAAAGAAACATTGTGAATCCTCTATTTCTTCCATTTACTTTTTACAAGAGCTACAGCTAAAGCGCTGAAGGCTAACTCTTCATTTTTAGAATTCATATGGGTGAAGAAACATAAGGAGTTTAACCAAAGGGAGGTTTACTATTTGTTTCAGCTGGCTTGCCACCCGACATATTCACGGCGCCGTTTTCTCGTTGAATCTTGATTGCGAATTTTTAGACTTTAAGCGTTCCTAATTCAATTTGAAGTCCGTCGTCATGAAAGCAGAGAGTTGACAAACACGAATAGGCAAGGGTGCCAAAAATGAGAGAAGAGTCCTTGTCCCTTTGACAAGGCTCAATCAGGTTAATTTTGTGGCCATAAAATACTGCCGGTTGATATTTTTTGACTGGTGAACAGTAAACAATCTAATGACATACAGTTTGTTAAATTAAAACTCCGCGCCATAATCACGGCGCCTCTTTCTCGTTGAATCTTGATGGCGAATTTTTAGACTTTAAGCGTTCCTAATTTAATTTGAAGTCCGTCGTCATGAAAGCGGAGAGTCGACAAACACAAATAGGCACGGGTGCCAAAAATGAGGGAAGAGTTCGTGTCCCTTTGGCAAGGCTCAATCAGGTTAATTTTGTGTCTATACAATACTGCCGCATGATATTTTTTAACTGGTGAAGACTCAACAAACTAATGATATACAGTTCGTTAACTTAAAACTCCACGACTGGACACGAACCGTTTGCCGCTTTTGTTAACTAAACGTGGACTGGCAAGGATCGAAATGGATTGCTCTAGTTTTGCAAAAAAAAAACGTAAAAGTTGAAAGGACGGAACATGTTCTGTAGTCCAAAGTACGCTTTAACTCTTTTCTCTACAATTGTACGTCCACGCACAAAAATCAAAGGTGGTCATTGCAGCATTTCTAAATTCGGAGGCAGTGTGGCCTAGACATTCTGTTGTCATCCTTGAATTCGTGATTATCCTGAATTGTTAATTTGCTTTGAATTCACTATAATCGTGAATTTGGAAGACTGAAAGCTTGATATGGATTACGGAAAAATCCGAAATGGTCATGTTTGTTTGAAAAGACAACCCAATTGTATGGGCATTGGACTCGAACCTGACAATGTTGATTAACCTGTCACCTAACCACTCGACCACCACACCGCTAGCTTCTCAGGGACAATATTTTAAACACTACTTGTTAATACTGTATTGTCACTCGCTAACAAACTGCATTAAACACTACCAAAAGGTCGGTTTCCAAACTTCACGACAAAGCTAGACATTTTCAAATCAAAGCTTAGGCCTAAATTATTAATCTAGCTTACGCCTAATTACTCTTAAGCAAATGTCTTTTTTTTTGGATAGGCAGTGTCTTGATCTTCAGTGTTTAAGCGGAAAGAAGCGATTCCTAAAGTCAGAGTGAAATTCCGGGTTCAAATCCAATCCAGGGATACGACTTTTTATTTCCTTATTTTCTCTGCTACCCCAAGTCCTGGAACACAGTGTCCTGAATTCAAGATAATTGTGAATTCAAAGCAAATTAACAATTCAGGATAATCGCGATTTCATGGGCGAGAACATTTTGGCCAGGTTGTTAGGGCGCTTGCCTTGAGATCCAGAGATCCCGGGTGCAAGATCCGTTCTGACCACTCGTTGAATTTGATCCTAGTAGTCCCTGGTTCTACTTCTTCTCGGTTGCAATTAAACAATAGAGGACGTTTTCCGTGTTTCCATAGCCTCATCTAAACACGAGGGGGAGTTGGGAGAATTCGAGACAGCTATGCAAACCCGAGACGCAGTCGAGGGTTTGCACAACTGTCTCGAATTCTCCCAACTACCCCGACTCCCAAATACCCCATGCAGGAGCTGATCAAGGGGAGTGTGGAACAGCTTTTTCCCGCGAAAAGTGGGATATTTCCCTTGACGCTGACATAGCTTTGTTCTGATGGGCTTTTACAACGGTGGGCGTGCTGAATCTCCCAAGGGAGTCGTGCTACATTTTTCTTGAACGTGACAGCTCTGTTTTGATTGGCTTTTACAACAGTGGGCGTGCTGAATCTCCCAAGGGAGGCGTTCTATAAATAAATCTACTCGGGACGCCTACGCCAAGTATGGGAGATAGATAAGAAGCTTACCTTGATGACCTCCCGTTCGTGGCAGCAATGAACCGACAGTGAATTTTTTTTTTCATAGGGTGCGATATTTGCAATGAGAAACACGATGGTGAATGTCCAATGCACGGGCCATTGCACTCACTGAGAAAGCTGGTCAGCGCTGGGCAATCCCACAGTCCCTTGGAAAACGGCTCCATTCTGAAATTCCCGGATGAAGTCTGCTTGTGCACATCCAGCATACCTTGCGTTGGATATGGCGTGTGCGCCCGAAAACGTATTCCCGCGGGAACCTGGATCGGGCCGTACGAAGGGAAACTGGTACGACCGGAGGATATCAAAGCTGAAACCGAGACAGAGTATATGTGGGAGGTAAGGATGTTCTGAACTTGGAATTTTGTTATCTGAATGACGGGAGCCACTAAACTTTCATTAGGGAGCTTAAGGACTGTGCTTACTAATTCAAAGGTATTTTTACGCGGTTTACTGTCTATGCGGGAAAAGCAGATGTTAACAAGTGTTATTGAAATCCAAAAAGAAAATTGGGGGTAACCACGCATTTTTCGAAGATAATTAATCAACAATATTTGTAAAAAGCTTCAAAATACAAAGCAATGTATGGCGCTCTTTGCCAAATTAAAGCTTAATTATCTCTGAAAATTGCATGGTTACCCCCAATTTTCTTTTTGGATACCAAGAACACTTGCTAAGTTCTGCTTTCTCCGCATAGTTTTGAACCGCGCAAAAATATCCCTGTATTAATAATCACCGCCGATAGGAAATCCGAGTATTTCAAGATGCGCAGAAGGTATGCGCAATAACAATAGCAGGCACTATCCTTAAGCAAGAAGACGACGAATACACGATTCAAGAAATTCCAATTCCAAGTTGTTTGGCATTGAAAGTATGTACCAACATTCCGGGAATAAAATTTATTGTGGTGTTGTCACACCCTCTTCACGACCTCAAATTTGGTCAATGGGCCATTTCACAGTTGTTTGCTTAGCGACCTAGCCTATGAATGGCTACGAGGCTGCCGATGACCATGCATTGATACAGACCTCACTAATTTTATCATATAAATTGTACTTTTGTAATGGTTAAGTGACTAGAATGGGTACTCCAAAATAAGGTGACACATTTAGTCTTGTGTATATGAAGTACCACATGATCTTACTAAAGTTTTAATAAGTTTAAATATAGTGTCATCAAAACAATTTATGAAAGCTAACCAATTCGAGACGGCTCTTAGACCTAATAAATAGAGATGAGTGTCTAACCTAGCAGTTACTCTCCGTCTAAACAGAGTGCTGTTTATCTGCCAAAGCGAATTAAGGCAGAGGTTCAAGGAAGGGTTACGATTTTTTCAACGTCACCAAATGTTACACCTGTATATTCTAGTCATAACCATTTCCGAGTTTCTGTTTGCCTCGGTTTCATAGCGAGTCCTGGTGGACAACGAATCAAATTAAAATGAGTAGTGTAACTCATTAGCGGTTGAATGGTTTAGCACCAAGACTCGTTTTGAACAGAGGCAAACAGCAACTCGGAAATGGCCTTTTCTAATTAGTCTACATTAACAAAGGTTTGTATCAAAACAAGATCACTGGCAGCCGAGCTTCCATTTTTAAGCCAGGTAACTTAGCTACAACTGTAAGATGGTCCATTCACGTCGTTGTCAGCACGACGCATGTGCGCGACGTACAGAGCCATTGTTTTTGTTCATCAAGACCATCGTTTTTTGGCATTCTCGTCACCGTTGTCGTCGTTCTTTCGTAAGCTCCCTCTCCCACTCCGCGCCACTCTCAAAGCCAATTTACGCACGCTTCGCGCTGACTGCATGAATTTGTTTTGCGTTTTAATTGGCCCATTTGCTCGTCTGCGGCAGATATCATTGGCTAAAACAAAGGCAAAAAGCGCTACATAACATGTGATACTATCAAATTTTACTTTCATAAACTAAGCCAAGTCGAGTGAAGTTACGTTAAATTGAAGAAGAAAAAAGCAAAAACAACAAGAATAGAAGAAGCGTTCGGTTTGTTTGCCTTCTTCTTTGAATACTTTTTTGTGGAAAATCGTGCAATGCAAATGGTGACTCGTTACGCGAGCCAATACCAAGGACACACGCGAGATTACGCGCACCATCCGAACTTACAATCAATCTTTTTTTTTTTTTTAATCAGCGATTTGCTCACGAAGAAACACGACAGGAACACGAAACAATTATAGTTACGTTTCTGTGTTTTTAATTTCAGGTCTTCCACGACGGACAGGTTAGCCATTACCTCGACGGGAAAGACGAAGCTAACTCCAGTTGGATGCGCTTTGTTCGCTGCGCTCGACACAAAAAAGAACAAAACATGGTGGTCTTCCAATATCACGGTTGTGTATACTATAGAACCATCAAGGAGATCCTCCCTGGCCAAGAACTTCTTGTGTGGTACGATACTAGGTATTCTCAATTCATGGGGGTACCAGTGGCACTTAGCGACTCAGGGAGTAGAGGTAAGGCAAATTTCTCTACAGTCACTGAAGAGTTCCTCGTACAACTCCTCAAAAAAATATTTTCGGTTGTCCCCTGATAACTGCAACCTCACATTTCGAGTTGTCTGGGCGCAGTAATTTTTTTATGAAAACAACCTGATTGGTGAAGGCAGAGAAAAGTGAGCAGTCAGTGATATAAGGGCGAACTTGTAGGGCGAACTTGTAGGGTTTCCACCAGCTTCCAGTTCCCGTGGGTCAAAGTTGCCGCGAATTTCACGCAAGGCTGCTTTTTTACTGACCCCAAGAAGAGAAAAGAGAGCGCCGGAAAATACATTTTAAGCGCCTTTTTAAATGGATAGAAAAAAAGTTGTTTTTTTTTTCCGATAGGTGTTCATCCACCACGCGATCTCGTTGCTCAAGAACGGTCACGAGCTAGAGCCGACAAAAATGAGACCCCTGAAGGAGCAGTTAGAAGGACCTTTACAGACCACGCACCGGCTCAAAGAGGGCGTCCCCCTTTGCGGAGGACTGAACTTGAGTCAAGCAAGTCCGACAGCGACCATGTGATTGTGAGGGAAGAACGAAGGACAACCTCTTATCGAGGACGAGGCTACGGCTTCAAACAGCAAACACGTACACTGCCGCGTTTTGACCCGGCGGACGATTTTACCTGGAGATGCAATCAGTGTTTTAAGGCGTTTACAAACAGAGAACAGCTCGAAGTACACCAATGTAACGGGATCGGCAGCGGTAAAAACTTGACGTGCACGCAATGTAGCCAGTCTTTTGCCCATCCAATCGAGTACCGCGCTCACATGGAAACACACGTTAATGAAAGGCCTTTCAGATGTGGCTACTGCGCAAGCGCATTTGCCAGTGCAGCTTTGTTGAACCAGCACGTTCGTGTTCATATGACAGAGGGAGGTCTGGGAACGTTGAAACCTTCACCGAAACACGAGAGAATGAGCCAAGAATTTCAGTTTTGATACTCCCAGAGGACTGGTGATTTGCGAATGCACATTCATACTCCTCGTTTTGTGAACGAGGCTTGTTCTTAACGCTACGAATCACTTAATGCCAGTACTTTAAGCAGTAAAGTTAATTTTACTGGCTAACGAATGACCCACGATCGACCTCGAGAAAATTATCGGTCTTTTGCTCTGGTGCCGACCCAAATCTCAGCCTTGCAATGCACAAATGCTTGATAAATTACAGTTTGTGATGTCGATTTGATGTGTGCCCTGATGTGTTGATTTCATATATTTTCATATCTATGTACAGTGTCCTCAATGTTGACACTTTATTATCATTATCATTATCATTATCATTATCATTATCATTATCATTATCATTATCATTATCATTATCATTATCATTATCATTATCATTATCATTATCATTATCATTATCATTATCATTATCATTAGTATTATATAAAGTTCATCTCATGATAAGCCCATGCCTCTGCTATCTTGAATATGTGGAATAAAAAAAAGGTGGCTAAGCTACGAAAGACAGGGCAACTTATGTTCACCTTATTGCACAACCATTGTGCCTCTTGTTAAGGACGGTGCCTATTATTGAACTTATTGAGCATATGTTGTACGCATCTCGAGATACTCAGGTTTCCTATCGGTGATGCTTACCAATCAGGGCTCGAGACTAACTTTTTAGCTCACTAGCCTAGCCTATATTCTCATATTCTCATATCCATCCTCGCAACAGTGGCACAAATATCCTGGAGGGTACTGCCTCCCATATTTTTTCTCACGAGGGCATAGTTTTCGTGGCCTTGAGGCCAATTCTGACAGAACCGTTGACAAAACGCGGAATAAAGTAAATTAAGAAATAAACCGGACATAGAACTTAACTGCTCGTTTGGAAGTCTGTAGAAAGGCTGTTCTTTTGATTAGAGCTATTTGCGATTGAAATTTTAACCTGAAAGTGCTATTCTATACATGAATCACAAAAGCAGCGGAATCTGGAAGATAATATCTTAAATTAGATATGTAAAGGAAATTCGAAAGGACAGACTTGCCCTCATATAAGATTTTTTTTAAAAAATAGTTTCAAACAGCTATCCGAGCGTTTATGTGAGATTCACCATTCAAAGTAAATGAGATAAGTCGCTCCATATTATCTCTTTCTTTTTTTAAAATTTGAAGTAAATTATATGAAGTATGTGACCTCTTTCCATATACACGGTATTCCGCATCTGATCATAGTCATGTTAAGATGCGCGCTAGCAATGAATATGAATAAACGTAACAACGTGGCAAACAGTTTGCATTGGCTTGATCGCAAACACTGTCACTTTTTGCATTGGTGTTTGTGATCCTGTTTTCCATATGCGTGATTGCCTTACGTAACTTGATCTCGTGACATCGTAAGAAAAGGGCACAAAAATAAAATCAGAATTTGCTTTTACGTCGTGTTCAACTTCTTGTTATGTTGGAATTGTTGCGAAGAAGAAGGCAGAGAGGAAGTGTCAAGAGACGCCACCGATTCTGGGTCCGATACATTTTCGAGGAGCAGCAACGGCTGCAGCATAGCCAGTATCAAATTATACTATAGGAATCTTTGTGATCAAGAACTTTGCTACAGGTATATTTGGCAGGGTATTCCCTTAACATATTCATTAAATTTACACTGTTTTGAGGAGTATCCTCATTGCCACAATCGTACTCGGACGCCATTTTCATTACTTATACTTGCCTCTAATTCGTCAAAACATATCACGTGCACAAAAATATCGTCAAATGATCGCAAACAATCAGAAACAGTTTACAATTGTGTTTTCTTATCGTTGTTTCCTCGCTTTTGCATTGCTACTCGTCGCCAACAAGACGTAACGATAGAAAATTTCCTATTTCTTGCGTCTTGTTTGCGATCATCGGCGATTGGTCGGGGATGAACGTAAAAGGTGGTTCCATTTACGCAAACTGTTTGTGATGAAGCTCTTGGAAGGTGCTTGCGATTGTTTGCGACGGAGTTACGCCCATATGAAAACATGCATGTGGAAACAGCAGCCGACAAGTTCCGCATGATTCACACGTGATTTATCGTTCGTAACGTGGCGTGGGGAAAGTGTAATCTGTGTTAGTTTCCTCTTCATTTTTTTTTTTCAACTTATCATTTTTTAAGGCGGTAAATTCCATAGAATCCGCTCACAGTTTCTGTTGTTAGTTGATATTCTCTCCTTTTGCCTTATCCATAACAAATATTTTTCATTTTTGTTTTCGTCCAGAACTCCACTGCTTCACAATATTTACAAGCCCCAATGACTAGTGGAAGCTCAAAATCTACTAGCCAAAACTGAAATTTCACTAGCCTGTGGCTAGTTGGCTACCGTTAGTGTCGAGCCCTGCCAATACAATGATACTTTTGCACGGTCTAAAACTATCCGGAGAAAGTAGATCTTAGTAAGTACTCTTGGTATCCAAAAAGAAAATTGGGGTAACCACGCATTTTTGAGAGATAATTAATTAAGTTTCAATTTGAGAAGGAATGCCATACATTGCTTTGTATTTTAAAGCTTTTTGCAAATATTTTTCATCAATTATCTTCAAAAAAATGTGTAGTTACCCCAAATTTTCTTTTTGGATTTCAATAACACTTGCTAAGATTAACATTTCCTGCATAATCATAAACCGGGGGAAAAATACCTTTGAATTAGTAGGCACCGTCGTTAAATGCTCTGTTACATTGAAAACTTCCAATTTGAAAGTAGTGTCCCTGTGAATATTCTGTCACGCGCGAAGTGACTTCCGAGAGTCCGATTGACTCTTGCCAGGAAGAGCTGTCTCCATCGGATCTGATCGAGTCTGTTTGCCAACTTTTTCAACCCCTCTCGCTCCTGTTAACCCTCACTTCCGGTACCATTGATCAAGCGCCATGCACCCAATTCCGGTTCCGGTTGCGATCGGACTCAATCCGCCTGCGAGTGAAGACAACCCGACTCAGGTCGAGTGTATTGGACATGTATGGCTTTCAGGGGGCTTTCGTTTATTAGTGCAGGAGGTGGGGTGGGGGGTTGGGGAAAAACAGGAGGGGGAATTGTTTGAAACTTATGTTGTCTTTCCCACTTCAAAGTACAACCATAGGTAGGAGAAATTGCAAACAACAATAGACCAGTTCACCCTCTTGATTGCATCATGGGTAATCAGGGCAACATGACAGGAAATTCAAAGGTTTGTATGGAAATACAAGCAATACATAGCAAAGTATACTGTACAAGACTATACTTTATAGACTTTCACCTTCATAAACCAAACAAATAAGTTCATGTTCACAACTGAGATGAACTAGACTTGGTATCCCTTCTTTGGAATTCCTAAATATTGCTTCTTTTTTGCCTCCATAAATTCTCTGTAATTTTATACCTTTGGAATTACAGGAAATGTGTGGCAGAAACTCTTTTTAATAAAGTAATTTCTACGATAGCCATTCTCTCCAAACTTATTCTGCCGCACCTTTGAGCGCGCATATCTTCTGTTTTGGAAAATAAAGAACCGAAAATTCTTATCATGAATACTTTTCATCGTTTTGAACTTCCTTACCAAGAGCGTGAACTCGTCTATTACGAAATATTTTGGGGGGTAAACTGAAGATGTATTATGGGATTTGACCAAGTAGAGAATTAAATAAAAACCCAGGTAGGAACATTTACATACAGTATAACAATGGCATTTACGTCACGTAATAGCCAAAATCTATTGATGCAAATATATCAACATACTATAGAAAGGTCCCTTGGTAGTAACTCGTTTTACCTTTCAAAAGCAAAAAATATATATATATTATTTAAACATACCTTCCACTGGTGAGCCAAAGTCGTCCACTATTACTCGTAGTTCACAGTTGCTTTAAAACTTCGAAAGATGAGTGTCTTTACCAGCAAAACATGTCCATCAACAGAGGGTTTTCCAAACGGAAAGCAACATGTGCTTCAAACGTATGACAAGACTGATTACTTAATTCGTAACATAAAAAAACAAGTTTGAATTTTCCGCTCCCGGGTTCCGCCTCTCGGAGGCCATGTTTGTTTCCTGGCAGTCCTTTTCGTCAGCAGTATTCCGTGTTGAACGGTAGATACTTGATGTATGGGGAGATATATTTTACCAAATGCTACCTTTGTGACTGTCAGTTTTTCATGTGTCTGTCATCGTATCCACGAGGCGATCGCCGAGTGGATCCGCACACTACTTTGACAATGTTATGACGAAATTCATTGTCAATAACAGGACAGACGCATAAAACACTGACAACAATTTGTTTTTTGCAATAACAAGAAGGCAGAAGGGTCAAAATTAAGTCAAAACACGAGAAGAACGCGAGACAGAAATGCGACAAACTTCAATCTGACGCGAGCAATATCCCGTCATTAGGTGCGGTTGCGCACAGCACGGTAAATGGCATTTCCCGTGGTAAATTTTCCCACGGTACATCACACTTGGGTTCAGTATACCGTGGTTCAAGCGGTTACACGCGAATTCCCAAGGTAAAGCAAATCACCATGCATATTCGAATTTCTAAGAAGAATAAAATAATTTTGGTTTTAGCCGCCGTCAAAACAGCGGGTCTAGTAAACAGGTAAAAGAATCAATTGAAATACATACAATACTCACAGCATTGCCCGAAATTCCGCCATATCCACAATCTCAAAGCCACACGGCGGAGTATTCACTCCGGCGAGCACGAGTTTGTCATTTGGAGCGAATGAGAGATGCGAAGAAACTTTTGCTGTCAAAAGTTGGGTCTTGTACCTTGGGCATCGAAACACCATTGCAACTTACCACGTTAAATGTCATGGGCGCTTCGTCTCATGTTTTTGACGTATCCATGGATATTTAACACGGGAAATTTACCTCGGGAAGCGTCGGTCACACTACTAAATACAGTTTCCCGTGGTAAAAAGGCAATTTACCAAGGTAAAAGTGCCCCGTGTAACCGCACCTATTATCGCATACCGTATTTTCTCGATTAAACGCCCCCGGCGTTTAATTAAAAATCGGCAGTTTTGACCCGGCGTTTTTTCGAGGCCGGCGTTCAATCGGGGTCCGGCGTTTATTAATGAAATGCAATTTTCTGCCATTTTTCCAGGTTGATTTATTATTACCGATCCTTGGAAATCTAAGGGCAGTTTGTAAGTGCTGGACGATTTTTTTCCTGGATTACCCGAAGTTACAGTATTATGGTACCGTACATGCGGCACGTGTACCATGTTGCAATCAAGATCTGTATCACTAACAAACAGCACATAAACAATATATGAATGATGTAGGACAAGTAGTAAATGATATGAGTGCAAAGTTTTAAGTTTATAAACGGCAATGTCGCTAACGTCCTTCTCGTTTGTGTTTGACCTTGACCCCGAATAAGCGACGGGACCCCGATCAAACGCCGGGGCTCCGATTAAACGCCCCGATGATGCGTTTATTCAAAAATCGGCAATTTTGACCAGGCGTTTTTCCGAGACCGGCGTTTAATCGGGGTCTGACCTTTAATCGAGAAAATACGGTAAATTACAATTTATGTGTCTGTCCGCTTATTGACAATTAGCCAATGAGCGCGCGAGAATTTTGCAGTCATTGTAAAAATGCTTTCGAACGTGGTAACAACGTGCAGTTGGAAAGCATTTTCATTACGGTTCCAAGCAGATTTGTTATCACTTGATGTGATAGTCTTTTGTTCCTCATTTTTCACTATTGTTTCTTGCGTATCGATTATGCAACTACATTTCACGATATGTTAATGACTTATTTTACAATGACTGCAAAATTCTCGGGCGCTCATTGGCTAATTTTTATTGTCAATAAGCGGACAGACACAGAAATTTATAATTTATGCGATAATGACGTGTATTGTCAAGTCACGAATTGAAGATTCTCGCATTTTTGTCCCGCGTTCTTCTCGTGTTCCGCCTCGTGGATCCACAGCTACTTTGACAATGTTATGACGAAATTTATGATCAATAACAGGACAGACGCATGAAAAACTGACATCAATTTGTTAATTGGTACTAGTTTATTAGGGTGCGTTCCTTTGGGAGGATCCAAAAAAGGATCACGGATCCAAGATAACTTGGATCACGGTGCAGCAAAGGAACCGATGAATCTACTCTGGGAAATTATTTTTCGGTTTCTTCCCAAAAAGATGCACCTTCAGGCCTCTTGCCTTTTGGACAGCCATCGGTTTTGGTAACCATATTCTTTATTCAGTTTCATTGATTAATTAAAGCTCTATCCCTCGGAGCTTTCATGCGTTGCATTCGGCTTGAGGAGTACGTTTTCCGGTGGGTTTTTTGTCCCGTTTGGTTTTTATCCCTCTGGCCCCAGTTGTTCAAAGTGTTGATCACCGCTATCCACTGATTAAATCACTAGAAGTAGATAACTCAATTGGTTTTGCTAAAGTTTATCCGCTGGATAGTGATTTATCCTGTGAATAGCGATATCCACCTTTTGAACAACTGAGGCCTGATTTTTTCGTAGCGAGCAGCGTATTATGATTTTTAGGCTGCGTGGCAGGCGCTAGAAAGGGAAAGGGGAAAGAGGAAAGCGCGTGCGTGAAGCGCTCTCCTCGCTTCACGCGCACCCTTTTCCCTTTCCTTTTCTCGCGCCTGCCACGCAAGCTATATGATTTTGTATTTTGTAGTTGTTTTTCCTAGGTTTTCTCTCATCATAGGTTCGTACATTACTTATGTCATATTGAGAATTATGAATTCAAAATGCTTGTGCTGTTTTATGCTGTCCACCAGGCACCCAGCACGGTCAATCTCATTGTCTCTGTATCCTTGTTTTTCGCGCGTTGCGTAGGGTAGGAATGAATAAAATAGGCAAATGTTTAGACGCTCCAGTGTCCTCGGACAAGAAAGACACACCCGTAGGCCCCCTCTCACTGTTCCAGTTAGTATTAAAATTTCTCAGAAGTTAAAGAAGGTCTTCATTGCTAAGCATGGTAGTGCTCGTGTCACGCACTCTACTCTCTTCAGTTTAGTAGAGTGCGTGACACGAATGACCTGGACCTTCTGAGAATCAGGCAAGGCAGTGCTACTCACTGCTCGAAAAGCCGGAAGAGGACAGGGGGGGGGGGGGGGGGAAGGGTTTATATCTTTCACGCAGTATCAACTACATGACGTGGATATGGCGCAAGATATTTAAGCAAATCATTAAGCATAGCAATAACTATAAGTAATCACGTGGAGCACGAGTAAGTTTTCAGAAACCGAATTGAAAATGACAATTGGTCTCAAATTTCCACCCGAATGACTCTTAAGCGATAAAAGTTTGTTAAAGTTGCAAATATGTTGTAAAAGTTTGAATACACCAAAACGTTATAATCCGTTTCAATCAATCAGTTGAATGAACTTCATAGAAAATTAAACCGAACGCTGTCAAAATTCCACTCCTTTTGATTTCTTTCTTCCTTTTTCCATGTATATATTAATAAGTAAACACGTGATTCCGAGTTCAATTTGGTATAAATAAGCACTTGTAAATTTTTCAGACTACAAATTGCACTCACCCTGCGTGCGCAATTATTTTAAAGCCATATTTAAACGGCATAAATTAAACCAACCCAAGTTCGACCCGGGTTCAAATTAACCCGGTCTCACCTCCACTTTGTTCACAAGGAGAAGGGCAGAAAACTGATGTACTCGGCTTTGGGGCGATGAATGTATTCGGAAAAAATGGCGGCATAGCATCGCTCGACGGGTAAAGTGCGTACGGCGATGACGTCACGTGAAAACCAACTTTTACAAAGCAATCGTGAAATTAGACAAACTAAAAACTACCAACGCTCCTTTTATTTTCACAAAAATAGGTCTTTTATAGATTGAGAACGACCATTTACTAAATAAAACACTTAATTTCTTTCAAAAATAACTTCCCCTGGAAAAAGCAGAAAGCGTGACGTGACAACCATGTTTACAAACCCTCGTGCAAATACACATATTGACCAATGAAAGCACGCGTACTATCTGAGTTATTAGAGAGCTTCTTGAGCGACAGTGAGCTCTTTACCTCTTTTAACTTGTTTTGACACTAACGACTTCCGGTTTCAATCCGAGGCTCAAAAACGGCTCGGGCTTAAGGCTCCATAACTTAGAATTGTCAGGATAAAATGAGTCACCCTCTTGCAAGGATTTTTTTTTTTTTTTTTTTTTTTTACATTCTACTATAAGAATAAGTTTTGATCGACATTTATCTTGGTTTGGTTTAGCCATTTCACCACGTTACAAAGTTACACTATTTCACGAGTTCAGTGGAACATCGATAAACTAAGTTGCCCATTCTGATGGATGTCTCGCGTGAATGTCTTGTCTGGACTCAATTCCTCAGGCCTAGCTATAAATATAATTTCTACAGTTTTAACAGACTAGAAAACTTGTAAGACCTAGACAACCGTTCGTTGAGTGCCCGTCATCTGTGCATTTTTTCGTTTTCGTATCGGTTTCTCGAAGGATTCGGAACTCCTTTGGATGTATTTGGAATTATTCGGACGCCTGCGCAAATGAGCAAGAAAAAAAAAAGAAATCTCGTACCCCTTCACTGGTACAATGAGCCGCCAGGGCATTAAAATCTCTGAAAACGAGCATCATGCAACAAAACTCTGATTTGCACCACTTGCTCGGTGCGTCTGTTATACAGATTTGAACTCTTGAAGTTCAAATGTCAATCAACTGATTTCGTTTTTCACTGCCTAATATTCTTGCTTTTCGGCTTTTCGCTCCCACTACCCTTAAGTTCCCAAAAATGACTGGCGACAAAAGAAAACGAAGCATGTTAATAAAAGCGCAATAAAACCAGCAAGTGCATTTTTATGTTGCAAGACTATTCCTATCTTAATGCAGCTTAAAAGAAACTTTTACTCCGCATTATTTGCATAGCAATAGATTGTTTCTCTTTCATTCGCTGGGGAATCTAAAATTTCTTCAAGATCCCTGTCTCTAAGTTCTAACAGCTGACCATTTCTCTTGTACCTGTGAACGAAACAAATTATGTAAGACACATTGAGATGTCTCTTGACAACTCAAGGCAGCCGCAAACTGGAGAAGGGACCACATGCGACGTAAAGTGAACATAACAGGCTAGGCATACACACGGACATACGTACATACTTCATTGACCACTCCCCATAGGGGCTGTAAGAACCCCTTGTCATTAGCAAGAATATTTACTGCTTCGTTAGTTTTGTAGGAATTTTCTTCTGTAGTTTATTGTATTCTTTTGGTCGTGTTTTCTAGGTGTTGTCTGTGTCTTCGTGTTAGTCTTGCAATTAGTAGGCCATGCTGTAGCGTAACATTTGTAACTTGTTTTAACTCAAAAGCTTTCCTAGGTTTCTATAAATTGTACCCTTAGCTGTATGTAAATGAGAGGGTTGCTTTTTTGGGTGTGTTGCAGCGAGATTTAGAGGTTTGACTTGAAATTTTTTTTTTTTTTTTTACCAAAAGAGCCGTCTTGAACCGGCATATTTTCAATTGCAAATGGTTCATCGTGTATACAAAGCTCGCAGAGTTTGTCTTTCAGCGCATTGAGTTCTCTTGAAATGTTAGCCGCAGACTGTTTGTTCCAAAGGGCTTAGTGAAATGACAAGAGGTTTATGTACACACCCGTGTTCCAACGTTTGAGTATCCCATGGTTTCCTATGGAGAGTTTTCATGTGACGTCATGGCGGCCATGTTGGTGTTCCAAAACAAAGGAATGGCGGCCATGATGATCTACCAAACTAATCCTCCGGAAATTAAACTCTATTTTAATGCAAATACTTTCTTTTGTTTCAGTAATCCACTATGGCTGCTGGTCAAGTGAGTGAAAACGCTCCATACGGGGGCTTTTCAGGGACAATGACATTAAATCATCGAAACGACATAACGGAACAACACCAGTTAAGAACCCCAACTGGCCAAAGGCAAAGCAGTAAGCTAATTATAAGTGCAGCCAAGAACTCATATCAAATTCAGCAAGTGGACAGAAAGGGTCTTGCAGCCGGGATCTCTGAATCTCAAGGCAAGCGCCCTAACCACTGGACCAAACTGCATCCTCTGTTTTCATGCCAGCAAGCCCGAATCATAAGGGACAATCCCAAAAATAAAAGTCATCTCACCATAAAGCAAATGAACCTTCAGGCATGTTAAATGTGTCAGCGGCAGCACGCACTAGGTCCTCCGCCGAAGCCTCTGAATCTACTTTCACAGCCCGAGTAAGAATCAGCTGAAGTGAGACGTCACGCGCATTGGACAGATAAGCCGGTGCGGAGATTCTTCTTGGGGGAACCGGGCTTTTAGATTTTGGCGCCGGAGGTAGCGGTTTATTTGGGGGATTAAGCTCTAAACCTGTTACCGGTAAGCTTATTTTTTTCCGCTGCGCCATGGGTGAACGTGATTGGGCACCAGTCCTCGCCGGTAGCGTCAGAGCGGCCCGAGGTTCCGGGGGAGGTCGACGCGGACTGCTTGGCCGCTCTGGGGGATGCGGCAGAGACTTGGTTGGCGGCTCTAAAGGAACGGACACCCGCTTCAAAGATTTCCGTGTTTCCTTCTTCCTTAAATCTTGAAGCAATGCCATTCTGCCAGAGGCCTGGGAACAATACACACAACATGGTGACAGAGGTTTTAAAAAGCCATTACAGTTGATTCGTAATGGGCCCCTTGCAGCTGGCCGTCACATGGTACAAAAACCGCCTTACTGGAGAGCAAATTGAGCACTGGGACATCTAAAAAACGAAAATTCAAATTAAGTTGCTTTGTTTTACATGTCGCAGTGCACAATTTGTTCTCCAGTATGGCGCTTTTTGTACCATGTGATCGTCAGCTGGAAAGGGCCCATTTGCTCTGAATTTACCTTTACCTTTAATTTAGAGGACTGAAAATTTGATATGGATTATGGGAAATGGACATTTTTTTTGTTTTGAAAAGATAAGACAAGTGTATGGACACAGGACTCGGACCTGGGAATGTTTGAAATACAAGTTGCTTGGCAGCGGGCGAAACAACTGAAAAATCACACCGGTCGGATGCTCTACCATTCAGCGACTACAACCCCTGGGGAGCTCGAGGTAGGTCGTTCATCTAGGTCCTGAGGGGAACTCACGGGCGCATTACACCTTTCCATCATTTCATGTCTTTGCATAAACTAAGACGCATGACTTTGTAGAGCCAGCAGACCAGTGGAACACATTGTTCTTTCAAGAGCCAGTTAAAACACCTAGCTCTCCAGTGTGTTCTAGCAGGAACCCATGACCCGGAGCCTACAACTCTACTGTGTTCGTGTCACGGCGTTTTCACAGACCGATTTATTTTTTGATTGAATTTCCCGCGAATGAGACTCCCACAGGAGCCCGATGACCAATTACAAGAAATTAAGCTGACGTCATAGGGTCACCGAACCGGAACTGCCTTTGTTTTTTCGGGAAAAGAAAGTCTAAAAATAGATCGGTATGTAAAAATGCCGTTACATAGGCCCAGTATGGGAGCTGTAGGCTCCGGGTCATGGGTTCCTGGTTCTAGTAGCTGAATGGGTAGAGCGTCCGACTGATGTTATGGAGGACGTAGGTTCGAGTCCTGCGGAGGACTCTGATTTTGCAGTTGTCCTGTCGTCCGTTGCCATGCAACTTGCACTCTATCCTTCTCACGGGCGCATTACACCTTTCCATCATCTCATGTAAATGAAAATGTTTGTTGATTAGCCCGCGAATGTTGAATGAAGTCAAACCCGCTTGACCACCTCTTTGAACATTAGGGAGCTTAAGCACGCGCGTTTTTGAGACGCGGACGGCAAGCGAAAGTCAGTCGTTTTCCCTTTAAACTTGTCTTCACACAGCTACCGGCCGGTTGCCGTCCGCTTCTCAAGAACGCGCATGCTTAAGCTCCCCATTGTCAGGTATGTGCGTGCGCGCTAATCGGTCTCTCAACTACGTATCCATTTCTCGTCATCAGAGCCTCGGATCGACCCGAGGCTCTGGGAAACTCTATGTAGGAGAACATGCGCCGTTGGGTTCTTATAGCCAAAAATTGGCTATTTGAACCTTTCGGCGCGTGCTCACTCCTCGTGCTAACAGACGCTTTTGATTGTTCTTCACGAAAACCAATGGGAAGACACTTTGTTTTTAAAGTTCCCCAGAGCTCTTCTCTCCCTCAGTCAAGAGAAGAGCACGCATCAGACGCTACATTGGAAGCGCGTAGGATACGTCTGGGCGGGGTGACAAAACGAAGGGGTGGGGGCGAGCAACTGGTTTCTCTCTCATACACTCTCCCCCATCGCTTTGTCACTCGACCCAGATCTTCCACCCGTCCAATATGACGACCGCCTGCAAGCAGTCAGAAGAAGTTTGCCGATTTCTTGCTTTAGAATAATTCTGTCACATCACTATCGGTTGGAAAGAAAGGATCTCAAACCACTTTGCATGTGACATAGCTATATACAATAAAAAGCACAATTACTCAAAAGAACATAGATATTGTATAGAATTAGCTAAAACCTTACTTGTTGTTGATAATGTAAATTGGTCACCGTACAGAGATTCTGAAAGCTGGCGTTTCGAGCGTTAGCCCTTCGTCAGAGCGAAGGGCTAACGCTCGAAACGTCAGCTTTTAGAATCTCTGTACGGTGGCCAATTTCTCCAAATATCTTTCTGTTGTCCTGTTAGTATCCGCCATTTTGAACGCTTTAATTTTTTCAGTATTTGTGCGCAATTGACCCTCTCGCATAACCTTTGATTGACATGGCGGTTCGTCTCGAGTGTCGGCCCGACTTCAAAAAATCTGTTGCAGTGCAACAGATTTTTTGAATCGGACGATTTTCTTTCCCATGAATCGGTCGTTCAACGGCTGTCAAAATGCACGCAAGATTTGCGCTCCGACGCCGTCGGGTCGATAAATGGGGCCGACAACAAATCGTATCGTGTAAACCGGTCATTATAAACAGTGAAACTCGCTACGGCTAGAACAAGGTGCGCAATACCCTGACACTTTCCTTTTAAGTGATCATCGAGAGAAAGACAAGCTGCAAGAAACGTTGCCCGGTTGAGCAACTTGTCTCGCAACGCGAGAGGCTTTGTCGAGTAACTTGTCAAACAACGTGAGAGGTTTTGTCGCAACGAATTTGAGACAAGTTTGGACAGAGATCGCCTTCTGTAACAACACTATTCAGTCTTGAAAAAGGCATTAGAGCGGTTTTCAATTGAGTATCGTAAAACCAAAACCAAAGTAATTACTTTGGCCAATCAAAAAGGACGGAGACAATCTAGTAAACCAATCAAAACAGCCACAATTGGTTTTGGTTTCACTTCGGATTGGTTGAAAAAATGGCGCGAGAACACAAATCACCGAGTGAAGTAAATGCAAAACCAAAGCAATTCGCTAATTACTTTCGACACTCAATTGAAAACCGCTCTAAGGGCAGGCTAGTTAGCAACTTACAGCTTCCTTTGCCTCTGGGAGGTGCTCCTCGGCCTTTTTTTCCTCTGCAGGTTTTTCATTTGCACTGCTTTTCCTTGAAGGAGTTGGGGTCTGGTGACAAACAGTGAAGTAAAGCCCTTAATCCACAGTCGATAAAGGTTTGTGTTATCCATTACTGGTGACGAGTCTTCCTGGTAGCGAGACGGCAAGTTGCGATTGACGGTCACCTCGACACCAAGAAGACTCGCCATTAGTCAAGTCGCCCCTAAAGGCAATTAGCCCTTACGTAGTCGCCACCATGGATCACGTTGATTACTGTTCTGTCATCTATGTTGCGTGGAGTGTGTCGCATTTGCTAGTGTCAAAGGGCCACCGACAACCAGTGTCCTTTGCGCGCCTTTGTTGTTGTTACTATCCGGGCAATCGAATCGGCCGGTTCGCTTCAGAAACATCCCGTGAAGAAGAACTTCTGCGAATTCGCTGTTCGATTTGTTATTTAATCCAAACGCCTTCCTCCTTTCGTTCCATAATCGTAAGGTTGAAGTAGTGAGCCAAATAACATGGCGCTTTTCCTTCCTCGGCGGACGACCTTTCTTTACAGTTTTCATTTCGCTTTTAACACGAACACAACACCCAAATAACGCCAAAAATACAATATTTAAACATTAAGGAAAATATTAACAAAGTTTGAAGCTACTGGGCATCCAAAACACGACGATGTGAGGCGATGAAATTTGACTTTTCAAGAAATACTAGTTTCTGTATTACAGAAAATGGCGCCGATAGCTTGCACGCCCGCAAAGACTTGTGGTTGTCGGTGGCCCTTTAAGGTTTTGAAGTTCGTCATCTGAAACTACAAGCGAACGAACGACAGGGACTATTTATCGATCGCAGTCCACTCTGTTCATTCAAGATAAATGACTCTTTGCCCTTGTGGTGAAGAGTTTAAATTTCGTGCAGTTAGGGGTTCCGTTCACACGGAACCACGCTAAAGTACGAAAATAAACCAATTTCGATATATCAAAGTTTAGTCCTAAACAAAATACATCACCTCGAGGATAGTGGAATAAACTCATGCTAATCCTTATATATATTTCCCAGACCCTCGAGGTGATGTCTTTTGTTTAGGAATGAATTTTAACATATCAAAATTGGTCTATTTAGACGCCTCGCCGTTCAAATTTTGAACGCCCGAATCGGGGACGAATTTTTAGCCAGTACGGTCGAAAACTTAACCGACGTACTGTGAACACCTTGACCGTCTAAATTTTTGCATGGCAAAGGCGTACAATTCAACAATACAAAATACAATATCCTTTATTTAACGAAAGTGACGTAATTAACCCCATGAGTTCTCTAACTTACGGCCTTCACAACGGTAAAAAATACACATGTACGTATATAAAACAATGCCTAATTAGCAATATACGACTTATTACAAAAAACGATTTCGAAAATCATTTAAGTAGGAAAATTAACGAGGGTAAAAGTAACATGACGTTTCGACGACTTCATGTCATCATTGTCGAATGAACAAGTTAAAAAGCGTGAATGTTTTGATTCATCCAGTAGAAGAATAAGTAACTCGAGTAGATTTAAATCGTTATCTGGAACTAAAATTGAGAATGTTTCATAAGCAACACAACGTTGCGACCATATCTCATGGTCTTCTTCAGGCAACTGACAACTTGTCACGTGACAGAAGTGCCACGTGAGAAGCGGAGGAAGGTAGGACTCAGACACTCACTGTCACATACGTGGGACAAGACAGTGAGGCTGATTGGTAGCCGCTTGTCACGTGGCACTTCTGTCACGTGACAAGTTGTCAGTTGCCTGAAGAAGACCATGAGATATGGTCGCAATGTTGTGTTGCTTATGAAACATTCTCAATTTTAGTTCCAGATAACGATTTAAATCTACTCGAGTAACAAGTTAAAAAATTAACGGCAAGGCATATTTATAGTACTTGGGATGTGAGAAAATTAAATTAGCAAATGTTACATGAAAAAACTTTAAAGTCCTCAAGAAATGCCGTAGCAAACTCGATTGTTTGATATTTGAAATGCTCTTGATCAAAAACAAAAGACCGAAACTGAATACGCAAAGCGGATTCCATTCGCGCAAAACTTTTTACATGAATATATATATAATTTTTGTTTTTTCTTTTTCTTTTTTGTTTAACATGAATGTTTTCATGCAACGTTTGCTAATTTCATTTTCTCACATCCCAAGTACTATAAATATGGCTTGCCATTAATTTTTTAACTTGTTCATTCGAAATTAATGACATGAAGTCGTCGAAACGTCATGTTACTTTGCTCTCGTTAATTTACCTACTTAAATACGACTTATTACAAGAGAAACAAAAGGTAGACAAATATATTGGTTTAACAAAGCTATCAGGTGATATTAACTAGTTACCTTCTAATACAGCTACAATAAAGAGAAAAACGACAATCATAGCACAATCATTACTAGCAAACTTAAGGAATAGGGTAAAGAGTTTATGCTTAAAAGTATTTAATCTAGATGAAAAAATAATAGAAGGAACAGATACATAAGCTATTTGCTTAAGATCAGTGTCAAGGCAATAAAAAAGAGTGGCAGCACAAGTAAGCAAATGTGTGCTTTCCAGATTTAGACCGCGGGTAGAGAACTTGAAGATTAAAAGCGCAAGCTCTGGTGCGCAAACCAGTTGAACGAACGAAAGACAAGAAATTGAATTTACGTTTAAGACAAAGAGGAGCATCAGGATTATTAAGAATAGTGAATAAGAGTACAAGTTTTCTTAGTTTTAAAAGGTCGAAAATAGGAAGCCTTTGCGTGGTTACTCTTTCTCGTGACGCCATTTTGGATTTCGTAAAGTAGCTCTCTGCGCATGAAACGATGGTAAAACCACTGATAAAGGTTAAACTTTAATTCGGTCGGTCAGTTCCGTGTGAACAGCAATATTGCACGGTTCCGTGCGAAAACAATGTTCGGTCAAATCTTTCAACCGGCAGAAAATTCGTCCGGTACTGTGTGAATCGAGCATTAGGTAAAGAATACTGTTGTGAAAATTAAGGTCATACAGGGATTTTACACTCATAAATTCTACAATTTGATTTCAGAGAGAGCCGCGTTATCAACATTCACAGATGACAGAAATTTGAGTAAAACTGCAATACCCTTGGTCTTGATTCAGGGAACTTAGCAACTTCATTTATGGCCAAAACCTGAAGAAGAAAAAAAAATAGGAAGGAGTTAACCGTAGTCCCGAGGAAAAGGGGACCTTGATACATGGAGGCACAGCGAGGCGCATTGGTCAAGGCGTTTTGCACCGATCAAGTCGAAACTTCAACATCACCTCACGCTTCCGGTTCAATTTTCCCCACCTCACGCCGGCAAAGGTCAAATTCCCCACTCCCCGGGCACAGAAGATAGTCAAATGGCCGGGGTTTGCCCGGGGGGGGGGGGGGGAGGGGGGGAATGTTGAAGTTTTGATTTGATCGGCGCATTTGCTTTAAGATTCAGAGATCCTCATCCTCGGAAACCCAGGGGCAGTTCGTGGAGAACAGGAGAAGTGTAAACTCGCGAAACCAAATGTGGCAAGGAAGAAAAGTATATCATGGCTAGGTGATTTCTATATTTTCCTCTTGTGCTCTAGGAAGTGCCCCTGGGTCTCCGAGGATGGGACATCCTGGTTAAATTTGATACTAGTAGCACCTGCCAGGTTTAACTTGTGAGCTGCACATGTGGGTAACTATGATTCTTGAAGTCGTTGTTCTATAATGTTGTATAGTTGAAATGTTTTATTAGCAGGGGCACCAAGCGTCAATTTTCGGAAAATATCTGTTCGGAAGACGATTTGAGATCTAGAATTTTCGTAACATTTGTTGTAAATTTCTTGCTTGCCTGCCTGCCTGTCCTATGATTTTCGAACATCTTAACCTAAAAAGGTCAACTAGAATTTTTTCGGGAGCCTTTTTTCCGGCTGAAGTTTCGAAAAGGTAAGTTTTGAACCCTATATTTTCGGATCACTAGACTTTCAGCAAGGAAATCCGAACAGATGAAAAATTTTTAGGGGATAAAATATGGCTATATCTACCGTTTAAATACTATTAAAAATACGTTTAACAATGCTATGTTTAAGTGCTTTTGAACTATATTCGCGTTGGGTGCCCCAGCATCAGCCCTAAAAAGCCGCCATGGGGAATGGTAAATTCACTATGTAGTGTTTGTCGGTCTTTTTGTTGTTGCAGTAACGATTGGACTAAAGAAATGGTAAGAA
>NC_090875.1:32919609-32934609 GCF_036669935.1 Montipora foliosa
CTTTGAAAACGTTTCGACATCGTCCGATGTCATCGTCAGGCAATGAATTTTAATCGGATGAAGCATAACTTATAGTACAAGAACAATAGAACAATAGAACAATATAATTATACAATAGTACGCTAACAATAAATGAATACATCAGATGTCGAATCACAATCTACTAGCCATAATAAAAACACCATTAGAATCGTCTTGCCATTTATTGACCAAAAACCAGCCGATATTGTGAAGCGCCAACTTACTCAGCTAAATAAGAAACTGGATATAGATCTACAGCCAGTTTTTGTCAGCCGCAAGCTCAAGGATGTCCTTAAATTGCGTGAGCCCAAACCATCATTTTTTAGTCAACTAGTCGTCTATAAATTTCAATGTAGCTTGTGTGATGCGAGCTATGTTGGCTATACAGCTCGTCACTTGCATCAACGAATTGAGGAACATACTAGATACTCAGCTATCGGGAAGCATCGCCAAGCAGATCATGGCCAAACAACAGCACCCCCCGCGGCGAGTTTTAGTGTCATAAAGAAATGCGCATCGAAATTTGACTGCTTAATTCATGAGATGTTCTATATCAAAGAACTGAAACCATCACTTAATGTGCAGTCAGACTCTGTCAGGGCAAAACTATTTTCTTAGAATTCCCATTTATTGTTAGCGTACTATTGTATATATTGTTCCATTGTTCTATTGCTCTTGTACTATAAGTTATGCTTCACCCGATGAAAATTCATTGCCTGACGATGACATCGGACGATGTCGAAACGTTGTCAAAATGAATCTAGTTGCGTTTGTCTTTTTAATCAATTATTATTATTATTATTATTATTATTATTATTATTATTACTATTATTATCATTATTATTAATGCTGTTATTAAAGAAATGAACACTTTTTATACATCACAGGTATAAAGAATAATATTTTACATAAATTTCTATTTTTTTGTATTAAATGTCTAATTAGGCTTTGTTACGATTTTTATTATTTTATTGTAAAATATTGTAAGTTGAACGAAAGAATAAATTACTATTTATATTACTATATTATTATTATTATTACTATTATTATTGATAATATTATTATTATTATTATTATTATTATTATTATCAACTTCATAACTTTTTTCTGAAACCAATGTTTACACATTTGAACTCATAATAGTTTTAGAGGATTTGACCAAACCAATGAAAACACCCCTGAATCCACCCTAGAGTAGCATGGTTTTTTTGAAAGTATTGAAAATGGTTTGAGCCTCCTAATAGAGTGGTTTTCAATTGAGTGTCGTAAGTAATTAGTGAATTGCTTTGGTTTTACATTACTTCACTCAGTGATTGGTTCAAAGTTCTCGCGCCACTTTTGCAACCAATCAGAAGTGAAACCAAAACCAATCATGGCTCATGCGTGCCCATTTTCCCATGCATTGTGTCAGCTAGATGTAATTACTTCAAGTTTTCATTGGTTTTCTGGATTGTCTCCATCCTTTTTGATTGGCCAAAGTAATTACTTTGCTTTTGGTTTTATGACACTCAATTGAACTCACTTCAAGCTTGGTTCACTCTTGCATAACAATTTAAACAATGTAATGATATAGACACACCTGCAAGAAAAGACTGTTCTCACATTTCAACACACATCGTTGTGAATGTTGTTGAACAATCAAGGCATTGAACATTACCATAAACGGATGCAGATCAGTATTTTCGTTTTTATCATCTCATTATAGCGTGACTTCACGAGTTTTCATCAAGGTAATTTTCAGTGCCACATTAAGCTAAATTTAGAAATTCAAAATATTCAGAAACTGAATATGATACTTCTACGATATCATCGTAGAAGTTATGTAAGAGATAAATATAAATAGAGGCACTTGTTTACAAGTTTTGCAAGCCTGAGGAACATTCAGTTTGGATATCGCAATTGAAATGTGCATTGGCTTTCCACTATTTATTACTGTACAGATCAGTCAACAACATCTTTCATGGAAATTGCAATTATGTTTAACGAAAATTAATAAGGAGTGCCTAAAGCTATCAAAGCTGTTTGAAGTAGATACAAAATTAATCCTTTAATTGGACAACGGCATTCCAACAATGTAAGACAAAATAATAATAATATCAAGTTAGTCACTAGGTAATGAAGAACCAAAGCGGAAGCCTTTTCTTTTAAACATCATAAAAGCAACGATACATCATTTTTAGTTAACCAGCAGTTTAAACAAAGAGAAAAACAGTGGACACAGGAAAAAACAAACAAAAAACACGTTTGATGATAGCACTCGACCTTAAAGCTTCATCTTAATTATAATGAAGTCGAATAAAAACAGTAATAATTGAGTTCTGTATTGGTCGAAAACTTTGTTACAAAGTCAGCTATTTTCAATCTTATTTTAAATTTGTGAGATTTTATAGCACCCGGTGAACAATAGACCGGCTATTTGACACCGAAGAAAGCTTAGTGCTTCTAAAAGTTATATTACCTCGGCAGCCTTTTCAAAGTCCCCAAGAGCAAGATAAGTTTGTCCAATGTTGAACAGATTCCTTCCAGAAGTAATTAACTGTTGCGAAGAATCAGTTCTTCCTTCAAGAGCGATAAAGTTCATTAGAGCGTCCTGAAATTTCCCCTGGTCCATAAGAGAGACCCCATCATTCCAAATTGTCAAAGTTTCCACCATAGACATTTCGGCCATTCTGAAAGGAGTTTGCGTGCGAACTTAGAACTCCAACAAAGGACTGCCACCCGGTTTTTAAATAAGTATTTCGAATACTTAACCTTGAAAGGAAGGCACTCCAGATTTACATGTTCAAAGAGCCGGAAAATCAAGGCAAAAAATAAATTTACAAAAGAAAATGAGAGAGCCAATCTTGGACCAATATATTTATTTAAAATTGTCTTGCGGCTAACAGCCGCTGGCCATCATCGTCATTTACGAAAGCAAATCGGCATGAGCTTCCCGTGATTTTAAGACTTCCTTCGTTTAAGGAAAGTTATAAGAAAGCCTGAATGAAGGTGAATTTTAGAAAACGCCACCGCACGTATCATAGCCACCTACGCAAAGCAGAAGTCGAGCAAAGATTGCGTGACGAGTCAACGTCATGCAAGAGTTAAGAAGGTTTCAAGGGGGTCACGAGAGAATTGGACGGAAACAAAAAAATTTAATGCCGAAGAACAAAACGATTAAAAATGAAATGTATACCTAAATCTTCACTGTCGGCAAAGAGAATGGTCATGTCTTTTGAGAATTGTCAGTCGGGTTTCGAACTACAAGTCCACAACAATTATTGTATCACACAAATCGCTAGAAATATGTGATTAGAATCCGTAAGCCACTGAAAGTTTAAGGCCAGTTTTCACCCGGTATCCTGGCACTACATGGCTGCTTCGAAAAAGAAAATCAAAAGCAATTTGTGTATGAATGTGTAACTATTTTCATCGGGAGGCTATGGGTATGAATGTTTTATTTCACGTCTGTGGCTGTGGTTCAGTCGAGCGATAAAACACGATCGTGGTTTCCAAAAATTGCCTCAATTTTGACGTCACGTGCTTAATAGATGACGTCATTGTTTGAGTGATTTGACGTATTTCGTGGTAAAATGTGTTCCTTTTTCTTTCGTTTTTCTGCTTCCTTCGTCCTTCGCCGCAGGAAATACTCAGCTTAAAAGTATCAGTAACATTTTTTCATCATCTCATTTCTGAAAAGTCCATATAGCACTGGGCATCAAGCCACAGCCGTGGAGATAAGTCTCGCTTTCTTGACTTGGGAAGTGTGAAGCCCTGACCAAACGAGCACGAGAGTTGACAAGAGTTAAAACTCTCGCTTTCGTTTGGCTAGAACTCTCATCCACTCTCGGGTACTTTTATCGGCTCTCGAGAGTCATCGAATAGGACGTTTTCAACCAACCGCTGCTAGAGACACCAATGGCACTAGAAAAATGTAGGACGTTTGGTGGACAAACAAAACAAGCTAATGAGAGATCTCAAGGAGATCTTTTGTTTTCGTAGACCAACATGGCGGCAATGACGTCACGTGAAAACCTCCTATTCAAGAGCGAAATTTTTAGAGTAATGGAATAGTAGTACCCAGCAAAACAATTGAAAGTTAACCGTCTTCAACGGGGTTTTAGACCTAAATACTGTAGATCAGCGCGGCATAGCTTAGAAACGCTATTTCTTGTTGAACTAAAGCTGTAATTCTGCCTGTTTTCATTCTTTTTAGAGCGGTAAGCTTGTCAATATTAACATGGGATATTGGGTCGTGTAATTGTTACGAAATGTCCAATGTCAGATTGAGGGATGGAAATTCCAGGTTAGTGTTGTTGACCTATTCAAAACCCATCAAAAGGCGCCATATTTACATCAGAAAGAGTTTCCCATAGTGGTTCCCAGGCTCTCTCTTTTGTTTACCCGAGGAACTCTCGATAATAGACGAGTTCACGCTCTTGAGTGCATCATGGGAAATCAGGGCAAGATGGAGAGAAATTCAAAGGTTTGTAAGGAAGTTCAAAACGATGAAAAGTATTATGATATGCAATTTTTTTTTTTAATTTTATTTGCCATAACAGAAGATATGCGCTCAAAGGTGTGGCAGAATAAATTTGGAGAGAATGGCTATTGAAGAAATTATTTTATGAAAAAGTGTTTCTGCCATACATTTCCTGTAATTCCAAAGGCACAAAATTACAGAGAATGTACGGAGACAAAAGAAGAAATACTTAGGAATTCCAAAGAAGGGATAACAAGTCTACTTCATCTTAGTTATGAACATAAACTTATTTGTTTGGTTTATGAAGGCGAAAGTTTATAAAGTAGAATCATGTACAGTACATTTTGCTTTGAATTTCCATAAAAACCTTTGAATTTCCCGCCATGTTGCCCTGGTTACCCATGATGAAATCAAGAGCGTGAAGTCGTCCATTAGTCTCGCTCTCGCTTGGACAACTCTCGATTACTCTCATCGATGCTCATGAACTCTCAAGAGTTTCTACTCTCATCAACTCTCGCTGTCGTTTGGCCAGGGCTTAAAGTGAATTGTTATACCTCCCAACTCAAATACGTTTTCTGATTGGAGAAGAAGGTGTCACTTGTCATTGGTCAAAACCTCATGACGCCCTAGGGCGAACAAAACTTTATGACGCCCTAGGGCAACAACAACTTGAACTTTCGACTCACACGTGATCTGGTCGTGCACCTTTGAAACGGCGGCAAATCTGTACGCCAGCCGACGTCAAGCAAATAATTTTTATCTGTGTATTGTTCTATTTTGAGTTGGGAGGTATAACAAAACACTTAATGTGTTTTCACTCAATGTTTCCCTCGGCGTCGCCTCGGGGAACATTGAGGGTCTCGGGGAAACAAAACTCACTGTTTCCCTTGGGGCCAGTCATTAAGTGCTTATTGTCTCAACGCCACTGCGTTTTTGTTTCCAAGCAATTTTGGGCTAAACCACAGGCAAGTACCGGAAATGACTACATCCGGTTACCATGAATTTAATAAAAGCCCCCAGGATCCTCAAATGCTTCCACGGCCAACTCGCGCCCAGTCTTAAACGGCTAAGAGAGGCCAAGACGTCCCTAAGGACGAAAAAAAAAATATTTACCAGTAAAATTATTGAAACTCATTTGGCCTGGAAAGTGAGTATGAACTTTCCAGAAATAAAATTGTCGCCTTCGCTTTAGCCTCTCTAAATGACTTAGCCGACGGCAACTTAACGTCACAAAGGTATAATCGCGAGTTTGAAAAATAACTAAAGCTACAGCACCGAACTCGTCACTTCGAAGTACAACCTGACGGTTCTCGAAAAAAGTTTGTTTTGTGTTTATATTCGGTCTTGTTGACGATTTACCAGTACATATGTTATTTATAGTATAACTGCAGGATATGAAAGGTTTGAGGTAAAGCTAAAGAATAGAAGATTCACGGTTGAATGGTCGATCGCGATGTCGTAAGAACTTTAGTTACTTTACCATTAGGGTCATTTATACAGGATAACATAAGACGCATCTCATGTAAGACGCATCTTAAATAAAACGCAAACTGCTCGTATAAATGGTACAAAGCAAGCGTTCGCGTCTTATTTTAGACACGACTTACATAAGACGTGTTTTATCTTGGTACATAATTTTCGGCTGTTCTTATTTTGTCCGCTACTATGATCAAATTTTTATCCCTTGAATTTTTAGGTTCATCGCATAGAATGCCAGGAAAGATTAAAAACGCCTTTTACTGTTTGGAAATATCTGTATTGGTTCCTGAGATATTTGAGCTTGAAAAGTGTGTAGAATATGCAAATTCCGCAAATGAGAGGACTGATGACGTCATTCACTCAACCCTAAAAAAACATCAAGTATATATAGAGCTATCTCGGTCAATTTGGAACTAAGATCATTGAAACTTGGTAGGCCAATAGTTCTATAGGCTACACACCTGCCGCTGTAAAAAAATTGGTTCCCATGGCAACTCAGTCTTTTCCAGCTCCCTCCAACCTGATTTCAATATTTTGGTGATCTTAATAAATTCTTTATTGACCAAGCTTGTTCGGTCAAGATGGCAGGATATTGGCCTCGTTCTTCTTTTTTTGCGTGTTTATGGACCTCGACTTCGTCTCGGTCCATAAACACGCAAAAAAAGAACTTGGCCAATATCCAGTCATCTTGACCTCACGCTTGGTCAATAACCCATACGTATTAAACCTTGTGTCGCACGTGCAGCCCGATTATATTTCCTCTTTAAATCACGTCTTATAAATCTATGACTTAATTTGTCGATTCTTCCAGCGCAAAAAGATTCTTCAGCAACAATGAATCTATCATCCTCAACTTTTACCTCGAAATTATTTTTCTCACTTTTCGATCCTTTTTCTCCATCGGCCTGTATCACAAACATTCTACTGCAGTACATCCACCATCACCTTGTTTTTATTTTTTATTTTTTCCTTGATCGCGGATATATCTATTAAACCCAATAGTAACGGCAGAATATAAGGCCCGATTCGCACGGTACCGGACGAATTTTCTACCGGCTTAAAAATTTGACCAAACATTTTGCAAGCACGGAACCGTGACATCTTTTCGCTCTGTTCACACGGAACTGACGAACCGGATTAATGTTTAACCTTTGCCAGTGATTTTACCATCTGTTCATGGGCAGAGCGCTAATTTACGGAATCAAAACTGGCGTCAAGAAACAGAAAGGCTAACGATAGTAGCCGAGTTACCACGCATCCTTGCAACCATGCCTTTGCCATGCAAAAAATGGTGTCACAGCGAGCCGGTTAAATTTTCTACCGTACCGGCTAAAAATTAGTCCCCGATTTGGGCGTTCAAATTTTGAACGGCGAAGCTTCTAAGTTTTCGTACGTTTAGCGAGGTTTCATGTGAACGGAACCCCTAAATGCACAAAGTTTCAACAGGTAGAAAATTCGTCCGGTAATAATAATAATAATAATAATAATAATAATAACGTTTATTTATACCGCGCAAATTCAACTATGCAGTTTTCAAATGCGCCTTACAATAAAAGAACAATATATTACGGTAACCAGAATATAAAATATAACAATGTATAGTCAAAGTTACACGAATGAATAATTATCTAGTCTATGAATTACAATACTATATCAGGAAAAGCTTTTTTAAAAGATGTATCTTTAAAATCGGAAGGACATCTAAGATCTAACGAAAGATTAGTCCACAGTTTTGGTGCGGCGGCTACAAAGGCTCGATCGCGCGCAAAGAGTAGAGAAAGTCCTGAAATTTGGATTTGAGAGCAAATATTTGTTATTTGATCTGAGTCTGTAGGAAGAATTAGGCTTAAAGTTTACAAGAAATGATAAATAATTAGGAGCTGTACCATGGATTGCACTATGAGTGATTATAATAATATTATAATCTATTCTAAATGTTACATGTAGCCAGTGTAATTTATATAATATTGGTGTGAATCGGGCCTAAGCTTACTTGTGAATCAAGTAACTGCCGTGCACAGACAAATGCTTCGAGTTAACTGACACGTCTATTACGAAAAACTAATCAACCAGTCCCCTTTTTCATTGTCCCTTGTTGTCTTTGCAGCTTGCTACGCCACGGGCCTCTGGCAAAGCGTAGAAGGTGCCGCTCCATAGTTGCTACACGGATTGTCATTCCATTTCCCAGCATTACCCCCACCTTTGTACATCTGAGCACAATTTTCGTTTCCTCCGCGGTTGTTTGGCTCTCCATGACCCCAGACTTGATAGCCTGCATTAAGACCGTTATACCAACGGAAAGCAGAGCCAATCCTGTTAAGGCCAAGCCACACTCCCTCGTTTGATAGTCCTTGCTTGTTTTTCATTAGGTTGAAGATGAAGTCTCTGTCGCCAGAGTTCCTGATGATGGGCAGAGCTCCTCCTAAGCTTTGACACAACTGTTGAGCTTGAGATCTATCCCGGAATCGGCTTACGTCGATGTAAAAGCAGGATTCTCCATTCGAAGTCCAACCAGAAGGACATTCTTGGAGAAAACAAAATATTAAGATCAGAGTAATGAACTGGAATTACTGCATGGCGATCTTTTCGTGGTTGATAAATAAGCTCTTTCGCCCCTACCGCCAATTTTAGTCCTCCAGTTACTTCACTGCTCCTTGCTATTGGTTTATACGTCGCAAAAATCAACAGGGACTTGCTGTCGGGCATTTTTTGCGCTGGATGTTGAGGGGCTTATTGAGGACGGTGCCTACTATTGTTATTGCGCATACGTTCTGCGCATCTCAAGACACTCGCGTTTCCTATAGGTGATGCTTACTAATCTACAGGAATATTCTTGCGCGGTATAAAACTATGCAGAGAAAGCAGAACTCAGCAAGTACTCTTGGCATCCTCAAAGAAAATTGAGGGTATACGTAACCATGCATTTTTCATCGATATTCAAGCTTCAGTTTGGAAAAGAACGCTATACATTGCTTTTTATTTTAAAGTTTTTTACAAATATTGTTCATTAACTATCCTTGAAATACCGGTGGTTACCCGCAATTTTCTTTTTGGATTTCAATAACACCTGTTAAGATCTGCCTTTCCCGCATATTCAAAAACCGCGCAAAAATGCCTTTGAATTATTAGACACCATCCTCAATAGGACATTTGCATGATGACGTCATTTGACTACTAGTACCAGAATCCTTCAGGTTTTGCTTCTCTCGTGCTAATTAGAGCTATTGTTATTTATAATCCACTGGGAAGACAAAATTTAAATAAGGAAAGAAAAAACAAACTGAATTCTGGTAGTTGTAGTCAAATGATGCTATCGTGAAAGTTGCCTATATATTACCTGCGTCCGTTTTGATTAGTCGAAAGCTTTCACTGTGACATTAATTTTGCAAAACTCTTCAGACTAGTTAAGGCATGGCTGAGCCACTTTAAGGACACCCCCGCAGAAAATTTCAAAATCCTAATGCGGAATGAGTGAAACAAGTTTTATCGTTAGATTAATCAATTTTTGTCATGTGACTACGTATACCAAATGACAATGCTTGTCAGTACTACGTGATATTGCTTGCTTTGTGAGGTCACAAAACGATTTTTCGAAAATGGGAGGAAGTTCCCCCTCATCAGTTTTTGAAAACTTCTGGCAACAAATTGATAAAAAGACCTACGTGAATTGGATGGTTGCATTTGAAATTGAAATGAGGAGAAATTCCGCTTTTTCTTAAGTCACGTGACTTATTTCCCTAAATAAATTACACGATGATTAGTCAAAATGGACTAACTTTAAAGGCGAAGTCGTAAATACAACCCAAGTAGTAAGAGATTGATGCCTAAACAAAAAGGTTTAAATTTCACTTTGACCTCCCCATTTTGAAAAGAATATTTTATTCGTTACCATGCAATTATAGATTACGGGACCTGAATTTGAATTGAACATTGTAAACGTTCCTTCCAATTAAGGATTCTAAAGATAGGATGCATGCTAAGTTTTAGTAACATTGAACCATGGCTTCCTTTCTAAACGTAACTATGTCCTAAGAGAGTGAACCATGCCTTAACAATAAGTTAAGTGTTATCGAGTCAGCACTATGTACAACTTTGTTTTCAGGTTCAGAAAAATTCATTTCTTGAAATCACTTACCACACTGCGGCATATTGCATTCTTTGGTTTCCATTGCTGGTCCCAGATTTTGTTCCAGGCACGTTTTTCCACCCGCAAATGGAGCTGGATTTGTGCAGGTCCTTGAACGGGACTGAGTTCCTTTGCCACAGGTAACACTGCATTGCCCCCAGCTAGTCCATGCGCTGTAGCCACCGGACACCGCTGAGAACACATTCAGTGGACGCATAGATAGAAAAAGGGATTCTGTAGTATATCGGGTCAGCGGTATCTAAGTGTATCCGGGAACTTTGTAATAACAGATAGGGAGGCAGCATACGGAACAGGCTTTTCTGAGTAATACCTAAGCCTCGAAATGTCAGCTTTCAGATTTCTCTGCGGTGGCAAGAGCCCATTACTCAGAGCTTCCGTCTTCTATATTAGACCTTTGAGTCAATCCTGTCCAGTATCTTTTTACTTATAGAAGAATATCCCAGGGGATTTTTTGTGGGTGTTTTCACAATAGCCAATCATAAGAGAGATGGCCGGCCATTGATTATATCACAATGCAGCATACCCGAAACACCGAGGTATTTCAAAATGATGAAAAGAAAATATAGCAGTTTTAAAATAAAAAGATATGGGACGGGGATGACTTAAAGGTGTAATACGTATGGAGGCTCCAGGGAAAGGGCTCCCGACAGTGGTCTGTTATTTCCCATATCAACCCAGTTGATAAATTAATTAACCCATATCTGTGTTTCGCTTTCCCACCGACGCAGCACCGCAGTTTCTTTAGAATGTAAACCCCCTTTTCCATGTTCCGAATAATGGCGCGCTCAGTCGAAAGGCTGGGGATTGGGACGCGGGCGGAACTCTTCTCCAATCACCAATCTTCCGACAACTCGCGCCATTCCTCGGAATATTTAAAACAAAATAATACTGAAAGGCTGGTTGTACGGCTGTAAGGACATATATATTTTTAATTTACCAATATTTCGTCAGGCCGTGCCTGGTTAGATCTCCCAAGATCCGGCGCTTCTACTTTGTTCAGCTGGCCCTTGCATAAACGCAAACGCAAACCTCGGTATACAAAATAAAATATGGGGAAGAGATCTGTTTACAAACATTGAAGTGTGCTAACCACAGGAAAAATTGACCCTTTGTTTTGACAGCTAATGAGGCTATGGTTTGCATATTAATAACAATAGGTGACGTCACCGATAACTTCCCCATAACTTTTTTTTTTGGTCAATAAAACGGAACAAAACCATCGATAAATTCTCTCCGACTTATAATAGCAACGGGTTCACTTCACGCAAAAAAAACAAAAAAAAAATTATCTCCTCATTCTGCTTGCGAAGTTCCTATTCAGGTTTCTGGGCTCCTGCCTATTCAAGACCGACTGAAGACGTACAATGTCGAGTCCACGTGCGCGCTGGCGGTTATCGAGCATCACGTTAATGACAAGTCATCTTAGCACCCCATTCTCACCTACTCCTATCCATCCATTCAACACGATCTCTTCCTCAAATGAAGAATTATCCTTCCTTGTTAGTTTGCTCCAAATGAAGTATTATCCTCCATTTAGATTACTTCGTCCAAGGACATGTGGTTGCAGATAAAAAATAAAAAAGGGGAAAAGCAGTCCCTGGACAAGAGTTGAACCCGGCGCACCCATCTGGAAGGAGCTGTTCTTATCCACTTAACCACTAATATAATAATTGCTGAATAATGGTCTACGGCTTGATTTTAAAATGGTTAGCTTTCTCTTAATCTGCATGAAGTTTGGTAACCGACATTTTTCACTATGTAAGCTTGCTTCTTAGCGGGTGTTAATACACGTTTACAGCGGCATTTGGAGGAAAAATTATTGACATTTAAAAAATTTAGACATCCTCGCAGTTAGTGACGTGGTAGTCTAGTGGTTAAGCGGAAGGGGTTATTAATCAAACGTTCCCAGGGGCCCGTTTCTCGAAAGTCCCGAAACTTTACGGGCCGTTTTCGGGTGTCACAATTCCCTTTGTATCTCAAGAACGGAGAGGATTTAAGTCGTCAAACTTCACAGCCATTTTGCTTTTTGTTACCTTGAAATCAAGTTAAAACATCGGCTGTCCAGAACAAGAGGTTGACAGTTTCATAAAAGGCTTTTCGGGCCCGGAAAGTTTTCGGGACTTTTGAGAAACGGGCCCCAGGTTCGAGTCCTGCGAGTCCAGATATTAGGGTTCGGCTTAAAAAAAAAAGGGGGGGTTCATATTCCTATCAAGCTTGAACGATATTACTTCACTTGGAGCAAATTGACAATTAAGAATAATACTTCAATTGAGGGAGAGACTTGGTTGGTATTTTTAGCAGGGGGGGGGGGGGGTGGGGGAGCGGTAATGGGATACGTTCACGCTTAGGTCGTGAAGGATTCAGATGTTTCTGTACTTTTAGGTCGTTAATTACAGCCCGCGAAAGGCCGGCTACTCATGGTAACAACTCTCTCGCATCCGCCGGCACACGCTCTTTCGCGTGCTGCCAGCGTGTGAGATTTCACGAGATAACAGCTTCCACAAAGACAAATAAATAGTTAATAGACCAAATCGACTGCCTCGATGTTGTACCCAATAGGCAATTTTCACGATGGTGTCATTTGACTACAACTACCACAATTCAGTTTCTTTTTCTTTTCATATTTAAATTTTGTATTCCCAGTGGGGTAAAAATAACAATAGCTCTAATTAACACGAGACAAGCGAAACCTGAAGGATTCTGGTACTTGTAGTCAAATGGTGTCATCATGCAAATGTCCTATTCAAATCTCCCGTGGTTAAGATTTTTCGTGTCTTGTATTTGCATTATAATGTAGTATTCACATTAAAATGATATGGAAATACCTGACACAACGTTTCATTCCTAAAACACTTTGAATTGGGTACAACATTGAGCTAGCCAATCTGTTCTATTGACCTACCACCGCAGTCGTCAGCTATCCTCAACAAATCGCTTAGCTTCTTTAGCACCTCTTCCTTGTCTAGTTTTTGTTTCTTCGGCTTTCCAAATTTCCTTTTCTGGACCAATTCCTTGATATATGTTGTGTCTTTTATTATGTCATGGGAGGTAACATCTGTAATAAAATTAAAAAGAAAAAAATGACATAAGCACACAAGAAGAAGAAGAAGAACAAACCGGCCGCCATTTATAAAAAAAATGTCATAATGCCACACTCAATACCAGTTTCCGCGACGTCTTTTCAGTGAAAGAGTTTCTTTAGATCATGGGTTGTGACAGGAGGGCGTGACAACTATAGGAGGGAACAACAGCCCTATATTCCTGCCACGGCGTTTTCACATAACGAGTTATTTTTAGTTTGAATTTCCCGCGAATGAGATTCCCTCTAGAGCCCGATGACCAATCACAAGAAACTAACTTGACGTCATAGAGCCACCACACCAGAACTCCCTTTGTTCAGTTTTTGTGCGAAAAAGAAGTCTAAAAATAAAGCGGTCTGTAAAAATGCCGTGACATAGGCTTATTATGGGAGTTGTTCGCTTCTAGTCATGGGAACCTGGTAGTGACTAGAATCATAGTGCATAGAAATGGACTGGTTATAAACTCTGGAGAATAGAAAAGCGAGGAAACAACGCCGTTCCCGGGGCTTTTCTCCGCTGAGTGTAGGTGGATTATCCAACATGATCTCTTCTCTGAATTAACGATTATCGTTAATTCGTAATTTGCTCTGAATTAATTTGCTTTGAATACAATTATCGTTAGTTTAGGACACTGTGTTCCAGGAATTGTGGTAGCAGAGAAAATAAGGAAATAAAACATCATATCCGTTGATTGAATTCGAACCCGGAGAAACTACTCTATAGAAACCGCTTCTTTCACCTTCAAGACTGAAGATCAAGACACAAAACTCTTAAAAAAACATTTATTTAATTAAGTCTCCCATAGAATATCGCCGCTGAAGAATTATTAAGCCTAAGCTAGATTAATAATTTAGGCCTAAGCTTTGATTTTAAAATGCTTAGCTTTGTCGTGAAGTTTGGAAACCGACCTTTTGCAGTGTTTAATACTGTTTGCTGCCGAGTGATAATACAGCATTATCAAATAGTGTTTAAAATATTGTCCCTGAGCACCTAGCGATGTGGTGGTCGACAAGGGGTTAAGTGACGGGTAAATCAATATTCCCAGGTTTGAGTCCTTCGTCCATACACTTCGGTTGTCTATGAACATTTCCCATATTCCATATCAAGCTTCAGTTAATTGTTAATTCAAGGTAGGGCATAAGTTGGGATTATCCGCCCTACTCGCGGCGGAGAAAAGCCGTGGAAACGAGGTTGACGAGAACATGCACAATCGTTTGCCCTCATTTCACTGTCTTTTGATTAGCCGTATTTTAGAAAAAGGGTGTGTTTGTAAGTGGTCAGGACCGAAAGAGCGAAGAAAAACAAACAAAGAAACTGTCGAATTCCATAACCATCATCATGTATTAACTCTGCTAGAAAGGATTGCGGCAGTCAGGTGCGTTTGACTAGCGAGGTGACGATGCTACATATAAATATAAAATAATTAGGATAGTACGCGCACTCTCATTGGTCAATAGCTGTTTTGATGAGAGTATGGAAACACGGCTGTGACATCACACGAATTTTGATTGGTTATATGCCGCTAGACGCGCCAATAACGTAGCTCCATCTTCCACCACATAAAACTCAAACAACCCACGATTCCCTGAAGAATAGCAAACACTTGAATCGTCAGCCTTGAGATTTCTCTGCGCTGGTCAATTTACCATAGCAACCCTGTTGATAAATTAAACCCATTTCTGTGTTTTACTTCCCCACCGACACAAAACCCCTGTTTCTTTATGTCCTGTCGTACCTCATTGAACGGGCTTAAGGAATTGCTAAAACAGCACTAGAACGAAGAAAGATAACGATGGATTTAGCACAGAAAA
>NC_090875.1:32937109-32942109 GCF_036669935.1 Montipora foliosa
GACAGTTCTGAGAAATGGCAACGACCGTTTCAACTGGCGACGACCGTTTACGAAAGGGAAATTTGCAGCGCCGACCACGTTTGTATTCTGGGCGATTAAACTCATTAATAATTCATGAGCAAAACAGGCTATGACGTCACACACATGAGCTTTAAGCCCGATAAAACACTCTTCGTAAGAATTCTTTACATGAAGCATACTAATAAGGCATAGCTTGTTTTTCTTGCATCCTAATGTTCTCCTCATCATAATAATTTGAACATTTGTACGGACTCCATAGAGAGGGATACGATTTTTGTGGAATGTAATTAGCCGTTCATAAAACTCGCAGCACGTACACTGTACGTGTTTTATCAAGGCTACGCCTCGTGTTTTTGAACCCCATAAAACACTGCTACTCGTTCATGTGTGTTTACCTTCCTTCTCCACAGGTTGCTCGCTCGCTTTCATCAATTGAGGTATAAGCATAACGTGAAGGAGGAGAAATGTTTCCTTGAGACCCATGTCCTATTCTGGGAAGAAAATATGTGACAAATGAAATGAGTGCATATTTTTTGTTTTAAGCAAAATAATGAAGTAGCGTTCATCACTACGAGGATCTCACAACTTTACTTGTTTCATTCCCGCAGTTCAAATGTATGTCTTTAGTACATTGTTTCTTCGCCATATCATCGACGGGTTCAGTTACGTACTCACCAAAAAGGACTAGCCCTGATATGGCTTGATAGCTCAATTGGTAGAGCTTTGGACCGGTATCGCAGAGAAAAGAATTCAGATCCCGTTCAAAGCAGATTTTTTCGGGCTTTTCTTTTCGTTACGGCTAACGTAGCGTTCACAACTGCGCGATCATTTCAGAAATTAACTTGTTTCATTCCCGCAGTAGAAATGTATGTCTATTGAACGAATGAAGCGTAGTAGAACAAGCTGTAAGCTAACTTTTGCATGAGTTAAAACTTGTCTATTAACCGAAGTGGAGATGGCTAGTGGTGGATAGTTGTTTTTGTATATACTAAAATAGTGAAATAAAATAGCACAAAAAGATGATTTTAACTCGTTTATTCCTGCAACGACTACAATATTTTCGGGCGCAAATCCTGCGCGAGTTTCTCGGAGGTGAATAGCAAAGGATATTTTGGAGTTGGAGTAGCCAATCAGGGCGCGTTTTCAACGCTATGCGCTGTTTTAGTATATACTAATACGGCCATATAGCAACTTGGAAGAAATGGGAATTTTGGACCGTGTCACAAGGAAAAGAGCACTAGGAAAGTTAATTATTATATCTCTCAGATAGTACGCGCGCTGTAATTGGCTAAATTAGCGGGCCGTATTCTACAGTACGGCCCGCTGTACAGCCCGCTAAATTTAAAATTTCGACAAAACATCATCTAGCGAGTTTTTCATGTCATTTCTGTTGCATAAACTTGTACTGTTTGAATCTTGCAAGCAACTATTTCAAACTTAACAGTCAAGAGGATTTAGTTTTTGGGATTTTGGCACGGCATTCTTTGTGGCAGTTGAACCTTCCGCTTCACTTCGATTAGTTTCCTTGCCCGCGCGCCGGTTAACCTCAGAGATATAATAAATTTCTTACCGACCTCGTTTTCTCGGTCCGTACTGTAAGTTACGGATCCTCGTTTTTTCCTGTTGATTTATCGCGCTTGGGCCATAAATCAACGGGAAAAAACTCGGTCCGTAACTTACAGTACGGACCGAGAAAACGAGGTTAGTAAGAGGTATGTATCCAGGGGATTGTACCACTGAAGGGGTAAAAGGGAAGCCTGGCAAGACGACATCACAGGACGGAGCAATAAGTGGTTGCAGGAAACCGCAAGACTGGCGGAGGAGCGGGCTGTTTGGGCTGAACTGAGAGAGAGATCGTCTCCCATACTTGTTGATTCTCTTTTTATTTCGGACCAGAATGTTAACCCAAAATGAGTTGAGAATTAGCCGGAGAGAATTCAGGGAATGAAGACCTTGGGAGCAGGGGCATGAACAAGAAAAAACTCTGTCCCCTAACGGCAGAAAGAAAATCATAAATTTTCTCCTCATTACTGGAAGGCGAGTGCTTTCACCACTATGGCAGTCCTGCCCTTCGCAACCCCGCTAGTGTTCGAAACTTCGACCCCCCGCAAGTTTACTAAAATTCATTAGTTATACCCTGATTGATATCAGTGGGATATCATGTCGGTGGCAATAAACAAATTTGGTAATTTGTTGATTATTAAATACGTTTCTTCTCAATCTGTGATACTTCCAAGGAGATAAGTCAAAATTAAATCTGTATTTCCAATGAGGAAAGTTGAATTTCTTCGAAAGGTATTTGTGTCGAGTCACCTATAAGTTGTCCATTCACAATTTCTCCTTGTTTGTCCTTTCATTATTACTATATAATTTGCTCTCTCTAGGGTTTTTAATTTTGTTTGCTGTGGGAAAATTGCAATAAAATGATATTATCATTTGCCTATTATCATTCGGAAAGGAAATTGATTTAAAATGGAAAATTAAATTGGTGTGGGGAGAACGAGTATTGTTTAGTCCTTAGAGGCCATTGAAAAAAAATGAGAACTCCATTCACAATATATAAGGAGAATGCTAAGTTATAGTTTAAATGGAGCGTATAATCGGTCTTAAACATGTCCAATCTTGTTCAATCGGTAATTGTTTAACCCAGTCTGATATCCGTTTCTGTTTTATATAAAACAGATGTTAAGCGCTACGCACAGTAGCAGATCTTTACGGTCAACTTTGTTTGTTTATTATCCGACCGATTTCGTCCAATGATACAAACTCTGTTAGGATTAATTTCACTGAACAATGTTAAAGAAACTTTGTGTTAGCACTAAGTAATGCTAGTTAATTTTAAAGTCAATGAGCTGCTTCTTTTACTAACTTTTAACGTTGTTTTCATGGCTACACCGAGTGTAAGTCCAATTTCTTTCGGATCTGCCGTATAGGGATTACCTTACCTTGAATGTCGCACTCCTTACTGGCGGAATTTAAAGACCTCTATGCCGTTGAAGTCCTACAATAGAAACATGTATAAAAATATACATGTAAGTAGGAAGTAAATAAGTGTTTACTGATGGATCAAATTGCTATAGGCGACCTCTAACCTTACGTCGCAGAAGATCAACGTTGGAACTTCAACACCAATTGCAGAGAGCAAATGCCTTGAATAAAGTATCCGGCTTTTTTTACTTATATGTTATGAAAGCCAAAGCACTTTCATTGGCTGTTGATGAGAATTACCACTCAACGATTGGCTATTAACAATTCATGTGCCAATCAAAAAAGTTGACGTGTCATTTGTAAAGACCTCACAGCTAGAAATCACGTTTCTAGCTGTGACGCCCCGTTCGAGGTTTGCCACCGTTTTGGAATTCAAAGCGATGATTCTGCCTTTCACGCCGTAGAGTTTATCGTATATTTCACGAATAAACATTGTTGACGCATAAAACCATCCTTTACTCCCGAGAGCGAGTTTCAATTGAGTGTCGTAAAACCAAAACCAAAGTAATTACTTTGGCCAATCAAAAAGGACTGAGACAATCCGGCAAACCAATCAAAACTCGAAGTAATTACACGTAGCCGACACAAAGCGCGGGAAAATGTGCACGCGTGAGCCACGATTGGTTTTGGTTTCACTTCTGATTGGTTGAAAAAATTGCGGGAGAACTTTGAACCAATTATTGAGTGAAGTAATCATAAACCAAAGTAATTATCTCATTACTTTCGACAATCAATTGAAAACCGCTCTATGTTTCAAATAAACTGATGAGCCAATAATCAAAAAGAAAATCAAGTTGATTTTCTTTCTATCAGAACAAGGGTGCTGATACGTCAGGAATTTTAATAAAGCAGCTGCATGCAATACGCAATTTTTATTTTGCTCCCTTTCAATCTTAAATATTAAACTACAAAACTATACTTTACGATACATGCCGTGGGCTTGGATTTTAAGGTCTGTTAGCATCGCTTTACGGCAAAAAGCCTGGAACAATATTTTATTCTCGATGAATTGGCACACATTTTTTCTAGTGACCCTCTTGTAGGAAAGGTTTTCAAAGTAATTTGGCTCTCTAAGGTTACTATATCTCAGTCGAAAACCCGTTATTTCATTTTAATCACTACACATGGGTACATTAATGCTAGTACAACCACACGTGGGTCTCGATCAAAGAAATTATCGTGAAATCTACCTCCCTCGAACAGCATAGACCAAACTCATATTTTTTACATGGGATCCCAATCTCGTCGCCAGAGTTCGCTTTTCGTTTGGTCAGCACCAAGAACATAGACTCTGGTCACTTCCAATTTCTGCACAGTCGTAGTGAAGGTCCATTTTTGTAATCGTTGACAACCACTGCAATCTCGACCCCAGAGCTCTTTTGCGCATAACTGCCAGGGAGAGAAGAGATGAAGCAGCGTATGCACTGGGGTCGAGAATGACAACCACTGATGTTTCAAATTTCTGAGCGCGTTTCAAATTTCTTAGATGCTCTTCTTAGGCTCGAGACAACACCTTCCCGAGGGTCGACACAGACATATGTTGGGTAGGGTCGTACCACTTGTTGAACACTATATTTCATTGGCTGTATAGTGTCGTACTTCTTATTGTTTTCTGTGCTAAATCCATTGTTATCTTTGTTCGTTCTATTGTTCTCTTGTCCAATCCTGAAGCCCGTTCAATGATATACGACACGACCCCATATATTACATATCGCATTGAGCAGGAGAGGCAGAGGAGAGCTTCAATTATCTGAGGCAGAGGAGAGCTTCAATTATCTGAAACCCTTCTTTTCGCCACCTGAAAGCCACGAGAAGCCCTTTCAGGTAACGTCCTCCGACCATGCGGAAGAAACAGTGCAAGCAGGACACTTGACGGACGCGCGGCAACTGACTCGACTCTGGAAATGCATATATGCCAAGTCTCCAGCTTTCGGCTGGAGACTCCAGCTTTCAGACTCAATCTCCAGCTCTCCAGCCGAGCAAGCAAAATC
>NC_090875.1:32947109-32952109 GCF_036669935.1 Montipora foliosa
AATTAATACAAAATTTAATGTAGATCAAGGGGAGTTGAGACCTAAAGGCTCCACTTGCAACCTTAAAGGGTATAGACATACATTTTGACAGTTTTTTTGGTCAAACTAGCTTTAACTTAAAGGAGTTTCATTAGAAGCCAGTCACCCGTGATATACCTCACCGGCAGTATACTGCCATCTGTTTGTCAGACATTTGCTTGTCACCGCCGGCTACTCTGCCTTGATTTTCACACAAGTGTGACTGCTGCTTACATTGATTAGCCCCGGCATCTACTTTAATAGTTCTTGAAGACCTGAACTTAGATCTACATTATAAGTTCTGCAGCTAACAAATGAATAGCATTTCTGATAAACAAAGTTGGAGATTGATCAAAATTAATGAATTTTATGGTCATAAGTCACTCTTAATTTAGAGCTTTATTTCAGATTAATTTTGTGAATTTGCCTAATGACTGTTTGAATCAAGGTGTCCCTCTGATTCCCCATGGCTTCCACCGAAATGGATTCTGGATTCCATCAAAATCTGTGGATTCTGTGGATTCCATGCAATGGATTCTGGATTCCAATAATTATTGCTCTGGATTCAGGAATCCAGATTCCTTCACACCGGGTGAACTGTTGCTTTGTTAATTAACTAAAAAGACAAAAAATGAGTGAAAATTACAACAATTTCATAGTTGCCAAATCTTCAGCTCTTAGGTTTGTTGCTGCTAGTTTATCTCACTTTTGTTTCACCAAATTATTCTGAAAGAACCCTTGAAGTGCACCTAAAACTAAAATATTTTTCGTCTACAGTATCAATCTCCCCACCAAAAGCAAACATTCTTTTCACCTAGTTCTTACTTCAAAATTTCGCTTTTTATCTCCCGGGCAAGATGCGCAAAGTTATGAAAACTCAAGCAATAATTTGGACCGTGATGTGGAACTGGCATGGGCCTATTCTTGATTTTGCATCACAAACCGCTTTGCAATGCAAAATCTCTTTGAAAACAGCAATGCAAAGCAGTTTGTGCCATAAAAAAAATTAGAATGGACTTGTGCCTCTCACATCACAGCCATGGGTCCAAATTAATGCTAGTTCTGCAAAGTTGACGTGGCTTGCATCATGGCACAGAAATTTACCAAGTGTCTTCATCAGCCGGGGTGAAGAGAAACCATTGGAAGAGTTTATAAATACCTTGACCTGGTTGTTGCCATATATGTATGTGGGCTGGATTTTTCTTTAACTCTGGATCCTGATTCAAGGGTAATTTTCCTACATGTAGTTTGTTAGCTTGCTTTTCTTTCCTCACCAATACTGACAGCTTTTATTTTATTCCACCTGCCACTGGTAGAAGACATTAATGTGTGGATATACCGTATGTATCTGTCTGTCGTTCTATAACATAATCTTAGTGTATGGCTCTGTCTCAGAAGGACTGGGAACTACCAAATTCACAAATTTGATCGGCTGAAATCGATATTGACTGTGGTACAGATTTTTCCTTCTATACTGTCATCTAGACCTGTTATGTTTTGCGGTGAAAAGGTTGCAAACTAAAATGCAAAAAGATTGAGTATTTTCTTCTACCAATATTTACATAAAAATTTGTATTTATGGAAGAAGTGCCAAAAAGCATGATGAGAAGAAAAGATAAGAAGGACAAGCAAACTTTGGCAGATTTAAGTTTAGGTCATTGCCACTCATCGCCGTTCAAAAGCAAAACGTCAGTTAGTACAAACCAGTTACATTAAACGAATTAAATTTTTCTTGTTTGCCATATAATAAACATCTTAAATTATTAAACCGAGCTTAGTCAGTCTGTATGGGAGAATCTTGACCTTGGTCATGTGTACAGACTTCAGTCAAGATTCTCCCATAAAGACCTTCTGCTCGGTTAACCCATTGATGCCCAGGGGTTCCCCATTATTTACTGCATCCATTAATTCTAATTTTTGATGTCCCACATGATCTGCTTTGCACTGCCTGTTTGTTAGGGAAAATACACTTTTGCCGATGGTTTGGAGTATGATGCAGAGGACTGGGAATATTGCGATGGATATGACAGACGATTCTACACTGAAATACGACATGGATTAAAGCCAGCAGGTAATAATTTGAGAGTATTAACTAGAGCTGCTACAACCCTTGCATTCTTTTAACACAGTGTTTGTCAGTGAGTCCACACTGCTCATTCTTGAAAGTTTGCCTTTTTGTTTCTTGTTTTTGTTTCAAATAATTGTTTTGGCAGACTTGGTGTGATTAGACAGTATCATTTATTTGTAGTAAATCGGCAGCCAAATTGAATGTTGACCTACAATTAAACTTAAACAAATACTAAGTTAAATTCCTAATCCTAAGTAGTAAAATAATATAACAGACTGAGTATATTTAACCCTATTTATTAATGAAAGATATCTGATTTGACCTAGATAACAAAACACTCTAAACGTCGTGTCTAATATTATAGCATAGTTACTGTGAGTCCTTATTCTTTAACGTAATACAGTGTAGCTTCCTTATTTAAGAAAAAGCTTCCTTCTCAAAGGCTCAAGCTCCTCATCAATGGCTCAAGCTTCCTTATCAAAGGAAAAGCTCTTAATATCCGATGAGAGTTTTCTTATAAACTTAAGATACCTTTAATTAAATAAATGAATACTGTTATACTGGCTGCCATCTTGTTTTCAACATGTTAATGCCTTGCTATCTCCATGGAGACCATATGTAATGCGCACGCATGGCCCCAACAATGTTGGAAGAGATGTGCAACATGGATCCAACATTTAATAACTGATTTTAGTATAAATACACAGGTGATTATACAAAATCGCACACTCTCATTGGCTTGCTATCTTGGATTATCAGCCAATAATCACTGCGACGGACAAAATGGCTACCAGTAGTCGTTTTGCCACTGTAAGTGAAGATCATTTCGCGTTGAAATGTTTTCTTTTTCTCTTTTTTGAAATAATCACCTGTGTATTTATACTAAAACAATTATTCGCCTCAGGCTCAGTGATTATAGGTGAATATTCACCTCGACTTCATCCATTTCCATTAGTAGGGCTAACGCTCACATGGTTCATATAAGGTACAAAACTAGCACTTCACATTACACTCTTTAACAATTATTCGCCGAAGACGAAGTGATTATCAGTGAATATTCACCGATAATCACTGAGCCTGAGGCCAATAATTGTTAAAGAGTGTAATGTGAAGTGCTAGTTTTGTACTCCATATGAACCATGTGAGCGTTAGCCCTACTGATGGAAATGGGCCCACACAAGGACAGAGAAAAACTCTGACCAGGGTGGGAATTGAACCCACGACCTTCGGGTTAGATCACTGCTGGGAATGGGAAGGGGCACTGTGAAATACGCCGGCGATTACTAAACAAAAGAAATGTTGGGAGTTGTTGGCTCAAGAGTTTGACCGAAGTTTCAAACTTCATGCAACAACTCCCAACATAGCCTGTCACAGGCTCCCAGATGGTAGGGTAAGAGAAAAAAATGCGTGCGAAAAATGAGTGGGGGCTTGGGTCGAGGCGAGGCTTCGCCTCGACCTAAGCCCCCACTCGCTTTTCCTACGCAGTTGTTTTCGTTTTCCTGACTATCTGGGAGCCTGGAATAGGCTATTCCCAACAATACGCAACAACAAGCGACAGGGTGTGCAAACAGACACAACATGTAGCACCCAACAATGGTGGGAGTTGGTTCGTCCGTTTACACGGGGCTATACTCTTGATCAGTCAGTTCAAAATGCACAGTTTCGACAATGTAAGTCCTGGCCGTATATCAGCACAATAATTTATTGTCATTCTAACCTAGTTTAATTAATGGCCCAGCTTCCTATTGCTCAGCGGTAGGAGCATCCAAACTACATACCTGCCAACTTCAAATGCGGAAGAGTGCGGGAGATTTTCTTTTCCTCGTGACCGGGATTTCAGAGAACATTCCAGCGACTTTCGACGATTTCCGACGACTCAGTTCCGAATGCTTCCAAATGCTCCCGAAAATGTTCGAAGATATTCCGACGACTTCTGTGAACACTTCCGAAGCTATTTGAAGCTTTTCCGATATAGTAATCGGCAGGTCGAAGGCTCGGCTCCAGCAAAGGAGCACTCAGATTTTTTTTCGAGTATCACCAAGTCAATAAAAAAAATTATAAGAAAAGCAAATCCTCTAAAAGATTATTATATTGTTTTGTTACTGGACCTGTACTTGGGCAGTATCTCAAGAGGCAGTGTCTCAGGCAAGGGCAGGTGGTCAGAGAACATAGTGCCACTTTCCTACTATTACTGAGCCTTTCCGCACTGAATGTGGGGACCGCTGACAAAGACTGAGAAACATTTCGTGACATTTCTCCTGGTAATTACGGAACTAGCAATCATAAGAAGATATTTTTGGCAGAGATCTCTGCTCAAGATTTATATCACGAGTCCAATCCAAAGCCCTGACTAGTGGACAATTCCTCCTTTACAGGGTGCAAAGAAAATTAACTTAACAGCTAGCCCTTGGGGCAAGCTGTGGCTAGAATGTACTAGCCCAAGCGTCACTTTAACTATCCCGACAATTTCTTTTAAATGGTATTCATTTCAGTGTTAAAAATTAGTATACCTGTTCTATCATTTAGCTCTGTGTTCATAGTATTTTCATCTTCCTTTCATAATTTGCGGTTGCATTGTGCAATGCAATACTTGCTTAAACAACTTTCACTTTGTAAGACTAGCTTGAAAAACTACTTGGAATCCACATGAATCTAGCTGAAAGTTAAACACTGCAATGAAGTACGTCGGGAGGCCGCGGGTTCGAACCCCGCGCCGGATCAACACTCAGGATCTTAAAGTAATAGGAGAAAGTGCTGCCTTTGTAATTTCATCTGCAAATGGTTAGACTTTCAAGTCTTCTCGGATAAGGACTGTAAACCGGAGGCCCCGTCTCACAAATATCTTCTATGTTCATAACCTTCCTTTAGAACGTTAAAGAACCCACACACTATTACGAAATCCCCGGTGTTGTGG
>NC_090875.1:32957109-32959609 GCF_036669935.1 Montipora foliosa
CATTCATATGCATATAAGTGGCCGGGTATTCTGCAGTTATTTGTTGCTCATTAAGGGTGCGTTCGATTGACCCTATTCCGGAATAAGAATACTTGGAGTGATGATTTAAAACGGTATGTCTAGCGTTTTGAAGCAACAAGGATAATAAAGGTATGTTTAAAATAGCATGTTAGCAGGTGTTTGACAATTTAATGTGAATCTCCGTAAAAACGAAGGACTTTTTCTCTTCTATTCCACATATTCCTATTCCGGAATACGGTCAATCGAACGCACCCTAAATGACATAGTCTATTGCCGCCCAACTCCGACGTAGACCTGAAACGTCCTAATACTAAATAAGTGATTATGTCTACATTTGAACGTCGTACAATGTAGTCGAAGTATCCTAATAATAAATTGTTACGAGCGGTTTCAGAGTGAAAATAGATAATGAAAGATTCACATTTGTACGCTTGCGTTGAAGTCAAAAGCTCAAATTTGGTGATTACACGTCGTTGTTATGCAGAGAATCGCACGAATTATGTGCTAAAATGCGTGCCGCACGTGCAGCACGATTATTTTTCCACTGTTAACCAATGATATTGAGGTTTTGTGGTGTTTTCGTAGACGATCTTGTCGTAGATCTTGAAGGCCCTTTTACTTTACGCAACAACGTAACAATAGGGAGCTTAGGCATGCGCAGTTACGACGACTACAACGAAGGCTGCAAGGAACGTTATTTAAAATTACGATTTCGAGTGATGAAGGAAGTTAAGGCCTGGGAATCCATTTCTTCCGGTTGGTCGGAAAACTTGGAAAATCGGTTACCATTTTGCAAAGCTCACCCCTGACCGGAATTTACTTTGAGGTTACTTTGTCATTGCTGTTGCCTCGTGCTGCACGATCAAAGCGTGTCTTGCCGGGTGTCATTTGTGCTCTGGAGTCCATGACCCAAACGTATGATTTACTCAAATTGGCCTAGTCCTCATCAGCGTCAGAAAAGTGTCTATTTTCAAACCAAGTTTTGCAGAAAAATTAACAGAATAGACTAAATAGGTCAACTCAATGTTGTACCGAATTCAGACCCTTTGAGAATAAAATGTTTTGTTCCAGGTATTTCCATATCATTTAAACGTGAATGCTACATTGTGCAAATAGAGTACACAAAGAATCTTAACCCCGGGAGAGTTGAATTGGGTACAACATTTGGCCTATTGTTTATTTTCCCGCAAAACGTGAGTTAAAAATAGACACTTTTGAAGTTTTCTGACCCTGATGGGGACAAACCTTATACCATATTCTCAATGTTAGGTAGTGCAGTCTTGATGAAACCATCTGGTCGGTGTAAAATTATCGTAACTGTGTTTTTGTTCTTTCTTTAGATGATGATGAACACGATTGGATTCTGAAGACATGCAGAAAGGGCTGGGACGAAAATGTTGGTTACAGACCAGATGTCATCAAATGAGTTGCTTGTTATAAAATGTCACAGCCGACCCGCTCCCATCAGAAAGAACATCGAAAGGAGGGAGGGGTGGCTGTACACAGGCTAACCAGCGTTACGATCTACAATGCCTCAGAACCAAAACACCAACAACACTACAAAAGTGTCTTGAAAGTTGAACGCTCTCTCAGTGATGTGGAGCGGTTCTAGAGATTAAGGACGGTGCCCACTAATTGAAAGGTATTTTTGCGCGGTTGTATGGATATGCGGGAAAAGCAGATCTCAACAAGTGTTATTAAATTCCAAAAAGAAAATTGGGGGTAACCACGCATTTTTCAAAGATAATTAATCAACAATATTAGTAAAACGCTTTAAAATACAAAGCAATGTATGGCGTTCCTTTCCAAATTAAAGCTTAAAATTTTATCTCTGAAAAATGCATGGCTACCCTCAGTTTTCTTTTTGGATAGCAAGAGCACTTGCTAAGTTCTGCTTTCTCCGCATAAATTTAAATCGCGCAAAAATATCCCTGTATTAATAAGCACTACCGATAGGAAATCCGAGTATCTGGAGATGCGCAGAACGTATGCGCAATGACAATAGGAGGCACCGTCCCTAAAGGTGCTAGGTCACGCTGTTTTAGGTAATTTTGTTTCATTTTGTTAATTATGAGCTCAAAACGTCAAATTGGCAGAGCAAGAGTCTTTCATTTGCAAATGACATTTTGATATAGACTGATATAAATTTGAAAAAAGGAGGGCCGACGTTTTTCCAATTTACCCAAATTCAATCCATTTCAAACCTCTCCAGTTTTGTCCATCCATGTCCCTTCTTGGCTTCCCTGTGTTTTGTTAGAAGTCTTCTATAGTTTTGAACAGTTATTTTGATACTTTTAGTTAGTTCTATGACCATTCGATCAGTGCTGAAGGTGCTGAAGTCGGAATAGTTGCAGAATACACGGTTTTACCTTAAACACCATACGCTAAAAAAGGGCAGTCTATCTGGTACTAGATAGGGCGAAAGTCTTCAGTTGTTTTTCTTTTCAAGGAGACTTTGGCTGAAGGATAGAATTAAATA
>NC_090875.1:32964609-32984609 GCF_036669935.1 Montipora foliosa
GAATTTGCGTTTCCCTTAGAAGCGAGGGATACACTGGGGATTGCAAAGGAAGTTGTTGCAATGATAGAGATGACTGCAATGGTACAAGCCTCCAGAAAAACAGAGATGACTGCAATGGTACAAGCCTCCAGAAAAACAGAGATGACTGCAATGGTACAAGCCTCCAGAAAAACAGCCAATCAGTGTTTATCATCAGCGTTATGGTGCTGTTATCTAGTTTACTTCTCACTGCTGTGAACACAAATTAAGGACAGCGCCTACTAATTAAAGATATTTTTTCCCCGGTTTGTGACTATGCAGGAAATGTAGATCTTAACAAGTGTTATTGAAATTCAAAAAGAAAATTGGGGGTAACCACGCATGTTTCAAAGATAATTCATGAATAATATTTGTAAAAAGCTTTAAAATACAAAGCAATGTATGGCGTTCTTTCTCAAATTGAAAGTTAAGTATCTCTAAAAAATGCATGGTTACCCCCAATTTTCTTTTTGGATACGAAGAGTACTTACTAAGATCTATTTTCTCCGGATAGTTTTAAACCGCGCAAAAATATCCCTGAATTAGTAAGCATGGGCGACAGGAAATCTGAGTATCTGGAGATGCGCAGAACGTATGCGCAATAACAATAGTAGGCACCGTCCTTAAATGAGTCCACAAACAACTCGTGTCTACATCAGCTCCACTCTGCATCTCTCTCACCATGACTGGAACTTAGAAAATAACGATTGTTTCAATAGACCTTTTTTCCAATATGGAAGAAATTTTGCATTGTTGTATTGTTCTGAGGGATGTGTTATGTGATGCTAAGGGTACAAGAAAGAAACTTATATTTAACAATTACAGTTAATTTATTCCAGGAATGTGGGGTGGATATGACATGAATAATATTCTTTTGATTTTTGCTAAATCTAAAGCAATGCCAAAAGAGGCAGGTATAAAAGTCGGATCATATCAACTCAGATCTGACCCCTCGGATTGGGCGGAAAAGGGTTTTGTCACCCAAAACTATTCAACAATTGCGAGCCGATTTTACCAAGGTTAGCTTAAAGATTAGGGCTAGGGTGATTTCTCAAAGTCTTATCATTTTTTTAACATCCATCCGAGGATGAGCGAACCAAGTTGATCAGAGCTAAATAAATCTGGTCCAGCTTTTGTACCTGCCTGCGAAAAAAAGGGCCAATCTGCAATCAGACAAAAGAATACTAAAATGGCAGCCATTTTGGAATAAGGTGTATACAGTCAGTTAGATATTAATATTTTAGAGCATGGTATAATACATTGTAGCTCATATACCAATGATTGCCAATCAAAACACTAGATATGAACAGACAACTAGATCATTTTTTGGAGATCCCATTCTAACCTCTGGTTTGGTTTGTTTCCGGTTGTCTCAGATTCAACTCTCAGAGTTGCCAAGTTCAGGGAACAATAAGGGAAGAACAAAAATTTTTCAAGGTCAGGGAAAAGTCAGGGAAAATCTTTTACATATATATTGTCAAAGTCAGGGAATTTTAGTTTTGGTAAACAGTTCACAAGATTTTGTGCACAGAATTCCATGAAAAGCGCAAAGAGATTGAAAACAAAGAGGAAATTACATGTATTCATGAATGGCCTTCCAAAGAAGCTGAACCATAATTATGTGATTATATTGAACGAATGTAAAGTCAGTGAAAATTGTTTAGAGGTCAAGGAATTTTTTGTTACTGATGAGTGGCAACCCTGGCTCTACCATGCTTTGTAAATAGTCAACTGGTTGTCTCCTGCCAGTTGGGGTTGTTAATCTTTCAGTTAAGTTCAGATTATTAAAAAGTGGGGTGCCTGTGAACTAACTTGATAGCTAACTGCACTTCCACTATAAACAAAGCATTCATTTAAAATTAGTCTTTAATTTAAGAACAATCTTTCTAGTGTTACAAACTATTATTAATGTTATATCAGCTGTATGAAATTGAATGATTATGTTGTGCTGCAATTTATTTTTCTGTGACTGTGGTCAGTAAAGTAGCCCTGGTCATGCTCCTTAATTGACAAGTATGGCAGGCTGAGTGGGGTATTGTGAAACTGTGGAAGACTGTCACCCCTTTAATGCAGAGCCTACTGAGAACTGATCAAGTTACAATATCTGCCAGGTGTATGAGGCAGGGTGATGTGTCTTTAAAGTGCTACTATGACAAAAAATCTCTTTTTTCTTCAGATTTTGATCAAGTGTGATTGGTTAACACCCGACTGGCAAAATTTTGAACTGTGGTTTTTATCCCAAGGCTGTTTTCTTTGAGTTTTGGATGGCATAAAGATTATCTGCCGTAGTCAAACACCCTCACACCGCTATGACCCTGCTTCTCTCACCATCTCTATCTTCCATCACCACAGGTAGATCCTCTGTTATGCTGCCCGTGTTGTCCTGCAGCTGTTCAGTGTTTCAGAGGTTGTGAAGAGGGAGGGGCTATATACCCCCCCTCCCACTTTTTTTTTTCTATGATGATGTTTTCTCCCAAACCTCTTCCCTCTCCCCCATCCCTTCACACTTCAATGATCCATACCAAACCTACCCCCTCCCCAATCACAAACATACACCACAACCTTGTGTAGGTATGTTCAGTCAATAGTGGGGGTGCTTACCTTATACAATTAAAATGCTGATAAGTACTGTTTAATAAAAGAGCAGGAGAGTTTTATAGCAATGTTTAAATAAACAGCAGTGTTTAAATGAGCAGCACTGTTTTTTGGGGATTGTGGTCTGGCATTACCAGTGACCGTACAATTGTGCAAGAAAGTGGTCTTATTGACCTCGTTAAAGAGGGAGATCATTTATAATTAAGCAATACAGGACGTTTTCCGTGTTTTCATAGCTTCATCTAATCACGAGGGGGAGTTGTGGGAATTTGAGACAGTTCAACAAATGAAGGTATATGCTCGGTTTTTTCCTTCTAGATTGAAACAGATTTTCTTGATATACGCTCAATTTCCTACCAGCCAATCAAAACGCGCGTCTGACTACATAAGCAGTCAAAATTCGTGTGAGGTCACAGCTGTGTTTCCATACTCTCATCTAAACACAGCTATTGACCAATGAGAGTGCGCGTACTATACTAATTATTTTATAATTAAGAAATAAAAAAAACATGTACCGTGTTTCTATCAAGTTATTGAAACATGAGTGAAAGTTTGGGAGTACGAGAAATGCTGCGGCTCATGTTCCCACAGCCTTGTCGAGTTCTTTCAAACTTTCACAAGTGTTTCTATAACTCGATAGAAACACGGAGTACATGTTTTCTATTTCTTTTAGAAAACAATGCGACGAGAAAAAGGAAAACAACTTGTTAACTCTAATTATCAAAATGTAAATTCTCTTTGCTCGCGCCATCACTACGTCAACAGCTCGTGCTAGTTCTGTGTCAACATTAAGTGTCAACTGTGTCTCCATCGAGTTATAGAAACACGATTTTTAACCAATCAGCGCGCATATTTTCTTAGGACTGTTTTCTAATAAATTGCAGATGAGGGCTTCAATATACGAGACCTATTAGCAAGAATTGGTATGAAACTTAAGTGGTTTTAAACCCGATGAAACAGGACCTGCATGTTTATTGAAATGTCTTCAAAACAATCCACAAAAAGTGTGTCCCTCTGGATTCCAAACAAAGGTTCAAATTATGAGAGGAAAACATTTAGACTAGTGGCCAAATCGGAAAAGGGCTCAATTTTTCAACTTGGCTGCACCCCATGGATGGCAAGCTGTGCTTGGTATCATTTTAAGGCTTAGAGCCTGATGATTAAGAATATGTTAGCTAACACATAGAAAAAGTGTCCAAAGACGTTGGTAACCTGGCCACAACAAGCCATACTCCTTTGCGCTGAAATTTCATTATGCTGCATTTTTGCTATTTTTAAACTGTTTTTAGGATCATACTTCTTCGGAAACTAATTATTTCTACATCTATGCCACTTGCAGGCAGTAAAAGTGCTCCATTTGTCGAATTTCAGGACGTTTTATGGTAATTAGAGCAAAGAGAACCAAAATGCAAAGAAGATCTTATATTTCCACTCGTTAATCCCCCTAAAAACCATATAATTTCACTCAGATACATCCTTTTCATATTTTGAAATCATTATTTGCACAGAAATATTCGAGTTATTCGTTGCAATAGAAGGAAAAGCCTATTAAAGGCAACAGCATCAAACCGGAAGTGGAATGAAAGTCACTTCCAGTTTCATTATTCCGCAATAATTATGCATGTTATGGGATTATCTCCAAACAAGGCGATGCCTTATTAAAGCTCACGAAATAACTGATATGGCTCGTTGGGCTTAGGCACGACTCTCTAAAGTGGTACATTTGACGAAAATGGTGTCAATGTGACATCATGCAAAAAAGTCGTCATACAGTATATGTACGTGGTGAGACTGCAAATTTCTATGCAGAGGTTACATGTATAACTGCAGATAAATTGACTACGTTTCATGTCAAATGAACGAAAAGGACGCGAATTGAACTGTTTACCAAATGGCTTGTCTGCTTTTGTGTTGCATACGGTCAATCAGAGAAGGTGATTGGAATCTACATCTCACTTGTGATCGTGACATGCTTCCTTCGATGTTCGCCTATGATCGCACCAACTACTCAAGATACCTATAAATCTACTAGTGTGACATGATGTCACTCAGAGATGTGCACCCCTCTGTCCCCGAAGCATTCAAAGCTGGCATGTGGTTCAACGCTCAAGCAGTGCATTCAGTCAAGTAGCTGTTGATCAGACCATTGAGCAGACTATTCATAGAGACACAAATCAAAAGGCGGAATTGTAGCGTTTAGCCTGAATAAGGGAGCTGTGCAGTGATGGCTACTAACCTCCCATAAACCCAAGCTTGCCGTGAGATGGCTGGGATGTCCATACCAAATGGTGAGGGTGCATTTAAGGGAAAAGGAAAAGGGAGAATATCATCAGGTCATATCAGTTTACGAAAAGGTATAGTCCATTCTAAGCAACTGGACCAATCCGTTTTTATAATCTGACACCGATGAACTTTGCCACATTACATATAAAGAAAAACAAGCTTTGACTTGTTAGTATTCTTTATACCGGTATATAGAATTCTAATGAGGAGTGTTTTATAAGTTTTTATTTAAGCTTATATATATGCATGTGATGTTTTTATTGGTGACCTAAATGAATTATATGAATGAGCAAACTTGTAAATTGATTTAGCAACATGCTTCAACAACATAATGATTTTGCTTTTTTATTCCCCTTTGAAACAACTTTATTTTTTCTAATGAATTGGAGAGGTAACTGAGTGTTCTCAATATTTAAGGACAAGTCTATCCTCTCTAGTAATAAGTATCAAAATGAAGATGTGTAAAAACAGTAAATGTACTTAATTTTCTGTTTGCATCGAGCCTTTTGTAGCCTGTTCCAGGCTGGCAGATGGTAGGGAAAGAGAAAAAAATGCGTGCGAAAAATGAGTGGGTGCTTGCTTTTCCCAGGCTGTTGTATTCGTTTTCCCGACTATCTGGGACACTGGAACAGGCTAAGCCTTTTGAGAATTATCGATTCAAATTAAAACAAAGAAAGAAAGAAACTAAAGAAGAATAATAAACCAATAAATAAAAAAAGAATTCCTATCAGTAGAACTGCCACTAACACTAACACTCCTACTACAACTACTACCACTACAAGTCTACCAGTGCTACCTTCCACTGCCTCCTCTTAGCACTAGTTCCATTAATGCAATTGTTCATATAAACCAGAAACAGCCGGATGTGGTGCATGGTCGTCATTTCACTGACCCTTAGCTAGACTATGGACTACCCCGACGGAACAGGTACATGGACCACCTAAAATGAATTATCTCAGTAAATCCAGCAAGAGCTCTGTTTTTAATTTGTAATTCACAAATTTAGTTTAAGCTCTACCTAGCCCCCATAGCCCTTTCGTAGCTACGGCTAGTGTATTTGGTGAAGTGTGTTGCATGGCACCAAAGGTCAAAAGATCACGTGCCGTGGTGTGACGAGTAATACTGGTTGTTTACCATTTACAAAAAATGCCGAAAATTTCGGTGGAAATTTCCATCGGGTGAAACTTTTTTTTTTCCATTTTATTACAATTACAAAAAGGAACATTAATATACGCACATTAAAGCTAGAATTAAATACATTTTAGAACTAAAAAAGGTAAAAAAAGAATAAATAAAATAAATCAATTAATTAATATAAGTCTTACTACCATGTTAATAATTACATTCCACTATTACTATCTTATATTCTAAAGTTATTACACACCCACAAAGATAACGTTGCAAATAGTAACATTTGATATAATAATAGTAATAATAATAATAATAATACATATTTATTGTATAGGTTTAATTATCCATCAGGTGAAACTGACGTATTCCATTTAACTCAGGTCCTTCGCCGCCCACTTGCGGTGATTGTCATTTTACGCGCCAAAATAAAAAATATGGCCGTGAATAACCTGGAACTGGTAAGACCTTTGAAAACTTGTAAATGGCACACACATTTCCATCGGAAAGTTTCCAACGGGAAAACAGGACTACCCTTTCAGACGTCCCGCTGCTCTCGGAAATTTTCCAGTGGAACGAACCAAAGAGTCGTGTTCTATCTACAAACCAACCGGAATTTCCGGAAATTTCTCTAAATAGTAAACAACCACTGACTCATTGCAGTTTCTGGGGTCTTGTCAAAGTAACAAAATTCGTTAATTAATTTGTCTATATACGTTAAATTATTTTTGTTATCCATTTCTCTTGTGTTTGCAAAAGAGCCGTTAACTTAATGAGATAACGGGCCCGGTAAGTAATTCTGACCAAGTATTTGGCTTCATCATATAGCAAGTAAAAATGACCATGGATAGTTATTACAGTTTTCGCCGTCGTCTAACGTTGTGATTTTAAATGCTAGCATTTACGAATTAAAAGACACACGTGGCACGTAGCCAAGGCCCATGATGAGCTCATTTTCCAAAGTATTCTCTTTTCTGATACAAGAGCGTGTAATTTTGGGGCGGAAACTGAATGTTCTAGTCTGAAAACGTTGTTAACATGTTCTTAAAGTTATGTGGTATGCTAAGCCTGACGACAAACTGAGTTGCTCTTCAGTATACCAATGCTATCATACAGGGGGTGTCCTAGCTGAGGTGCCCGTGACCCATCTTTGTGAGACATATATTTTTAAGTCAACAATATAATGCAAACCATATACATTCAGGTAGCGAAAACTCACTAACCCGAAAAATCAAAAATCTTCAATAAGTGCCAAGCCCGCTGGTACACAAAGTTGTGCAGCAGTATAAGGGACGGTCACGTTGGGCGCGCCCACATTACTTCAGTCGCCATTTCACGGCCCCCAAAACTCGGAATTCTATGACTCTTTGAAGTCTGTTTCCATCGGGCATCAAATGGGGTATCTAATTCTGTTTTCCATTGGAAAATAAGCTATGTTTATATTTCAGTTTCCGTTTTCCAATTATTTATGTATGACTCTCTCTTCGCAACATGTTATCAAGTAGAAACGGAATCGTTGTTGAACCATCTTCTCTTGGAGTAGCAGTGAAGATTACCGCAATTGGGAATTCCTCGAGGACCAGAGGACGTTTAATGGCTGGAACAATCAACATTTCTGGAAAATGAAGACGAATCAGTAAAAAAGCTTGATAATATAACTGCGTTTTGTGAAGCAAGCTTGCGTGCGATATTTAGATCTTTTGGTCTGCAAAAAGGATCTATCACCGAAACTAGTTTGCGACTTACCAGCATTTACATTGCAAGGAATCACAAAAAGCGAATTCCCCGTCGGATCGATATAAATTCTGTTCAAATATTGTATGCGTGTCTTCCCAAAATGACATCCACCTACTTCTTGTGATTTTTTTTTAGCGTTCCGACGGAGGACGCATTCTAATCGTGTCGTTTTACGAATGTCCGGAATATGTTTAGCGGGTATCAATTGCGATCGATGCCATGCGATTTCAGGGTTTGGACGCCATCTTGGACCTCGATCTGAAATCGATGTGATTGTGAATCTGTCATGCCTCGACATCGGGTTCGTATCGCAATGCCCGCATTCCCAAATCAAAGCTGTATTTATACTATGGGGCGCCGAGGCGCCGAACGCACTTTACTTATCCATGATTACTACTAGTTTTATTTCTTTTTTCTCTTTCAATCCGACCGACCGACCGACCGACCGACCGACCCACTATCAGGAAACGCATTCGACGGTAAACGAAAAATAAAAAAAGGGGATGGCCTGTCAAACCTGTTCAGTACTTCCAGCGTTTACTGTGCAATCCCCTGGTGGATCACCTGGACCCAGGACCCCCCTGGTTACCCCCTGGGTAAGTAACCTGGGTGTGAGAGAGAGAGAGAGAGAGAGAGAGAGAGAGAGAGAGAGAGAGAGAGAGAGAGAGAGAGAGAGAGAGAGAGAGAGAGAGAGAGAGAGAGAGAGAGAGAGAGAGAGAGACAGAGAGAGAGAGAGTGCGTTCTATGTTTTTCCACGCGATTTCTTTGCCTGTTTGGACTTCCACATAATAATCCTGTTTACCTAATCAGTACACTAAATTGAGAACTAAACAAATTGTCAGCCTGGTTTGCAGTTAACCGGCTGTCCTTGAATTTAACCAAGACTAATTTGGTGGCATTCAAGTCTTAGCAAAAAAACATAAACGAGCAGCCTATCCTTCGCGTTTCTGAGATGATGTTTTTGATTGTTTTTTTGGATGACAATCTGACCTGGAAATCTCACATATCTCTAGTAGCAAGTAAATTATCTAAATCTATAGGTATCATTCATAAATCCAGGATTTTTTCCCTCAACTCACCCCCTTCATACTTTGTTAGGGTTAGGGTTAGCTTGGGGTGGCACCTACAAGTCAAACCTTTTGAAAATTGTAATCTTACAGAAACGTGCACTAAGAATAGTGAGCAACTCTACCTACGATGCCCATACTGGCCCTATTTTTAAGGAACTTAAACTCCTAAAATTTCATGATATTCATTCCTTTCAATTAGGTATTTTTATGTTTTCATTGAAGAACTCTACAATTCCTTCCAAATTCATTAACCTCTTTTTAATGAATAGTCAAATCCATAATTACAGTACTAGGAAAGAATGCTCAGTCTTTTCGCTTGCCACTGTGCAGAACCAACTCCAGAAAGTTTTCAATTTACTTTCAAGGTCCAAAGTTTTATAATTAGCCTGAATTCTGATATAACTTGTTCCGGCCTCCTCCTCCGCTTCTTTTAAAAGAAAGCTTGAAGAATTTCTTCTCGCTAAGTATTAACTTCATTAAGGCTGACTCTTCTGAATTAAACAGAGTTAACTGAATAGAGTGTAATGTGTAGTGCTAGATTTTCTATCCCATATGAACCATGTGAGCGTTAGCCCTACTGATGGAAATGGGCCCACACAAGGACAGAGAAAAACTCTGTCTCAGGGTGAATTAACTTTACCAAATAATTTAATATCTGTTTGTGTCTTTATGCGTGTGTGTGGGCGTGTGAGCGTGCGCTGTCAAAGTTAACTACCATAAGTCCATATTGTAATTATTATACTAGATAGACTAGTTTATTATTTCGTGGAGAGCAATCGGGATGGTTGGGGAATCAGGCTGTCAGGCGTAAACAATGGAAAATTTGTAATCGATTTCTGATCGTCTCAAGTTCGGCAATTGCATTCATGCATTCGTTAAATGGTCGTTAAAGGCTGGTTTCACTAGCGACGGAGTCGGAGTAGGAGTCGTAATCATAAGCGCAGAGCGCCTTGTACGATCTAGTGAAAATCAAACTGTCGGAGTCGGAAGCAGAATACCGATTCCGCTTATGACTCCGTCGCTTACTATCCAGTGAACACTGCGTTGTCGGAGTCGGAAGCAGAAGCGGAAGAAAAAACCAATCGCAATGCTCGATTCCAAGCGTTGTGATTGGTTGGTTTTCCCGCTTCTACTTCCGACTCCGACATTCTAGTTTTTCACTGAATCATAAGCGACGGAGTCATAAGCGGAGTCGGAAGAAAATGGGAACGTTCTGATTCTTCCGACTCCGATTCCATCGAGCTCATAGGGAGTTTAAGCAAAAACGACGGCTACGGCTACGGCAACGCCACAAAGCAAGAATATTACTGGTTAAAAAAGGAAAAATACTCGTGCTGCACCGCGTGCAACACGAATTTTCGTGCATGTCTTCGCCGTACTCCACAAAACACAACGTGAAATCACCAGATTTTAGGTTTTGAAGACAACGTGAGCACATAACAATAAAACAGTCATTTTCTGTTTTGACTTTAAAACCTTTCGTACCGATCCAGTTACAGGATAGTTCGCCTGTATTGTAAGAGGTGAACAAGACGGAATAATCACGAAATACTTGTGATAGCACCAAGTTATATTTTGGAATGACGGTTTCGTTTGCTTAAACTCCCTTATGACTCCGCTTACAACTCCGATCTTTTATTTTCACTTGGTCATAAGCGCTCTTACGACTCCGACTCCGTCGCTAGTGAAAACCAGCCTCAAGGCGACAGGCGCATTCATGCAATTGTTTAATGGTCGTTAAGAATGCTCTTATTCGGCTACCAATGAAAGACGTTCAATATTTAATATTCAATCTTCGTTCACTGTCTAAAATCCACTCGCGTCATTGGTTAAAATTGATCACGTGAGTTCCCGTTACCTAGCGACATCAAAGTGACAGAGTGCGTTATTACAACAACGCATAAAAACTGTGCAGTGTTCTTCAACTTCAAACGTACATGGCTTTAAGTTCAACATTTTCTGAGGTTGAGGAGAAAAAAATTACTGAAATAATTGTAATTTCGCTTTCACTTATAGCACGACAGAGAAAAGTGATGATTGATCATTGACATTGGCTTGTTTATGGTCACTGATAATTCTGTTTTAAGTGTGCTTTCTGCTTTTTTTAGCTATTAGATAGAATACACTTCACTGACACTTTATGTACATGTATCTAAAATATTCAGTCATATTCAGTAAATTAAAGATTCTTGGCCATTAAGTGTTCTTGTTTTCATTTGTTTTTCTTTAATTCATTGTTTTATCATTCAAACAGGTCGGGCCGGGCCTGTTTTGACACCTAGGAGGTGGGAGGGATGGGATCTACTACGCAAAGCTCTGCTTTTCCGTGGGGGAAGAAGATCCTGCAGCGGGTGCGAGGGATTATCCACAATACTACTCCATAGGCTCAAACCCTTATCTTTGATAATCTGTTTGATAAATGTTACCTACTATATGTACCCAAATCTTAATGCCCTTTTCTGTAGCCTATCACTTTGACTCAAATGCTTACTATAAGCAGCAACACCCCAAACTCGGATACAGTGAGTAAAGAGTGACACAGTGAGTAAAGAGTGACATAATGAGAGAGTTATGGCAAATAAATAAAATATTGTATATTATTGTAAATATTGTTATTTAATGTTACTGAACAATTTGCGTACATTGTTTGATGTGCATCCCACGGAAACGTCCTTTAGGGTCTTGTTAGCTCTGACGAAAGCTTGAGCCTTCAAATTTCTTTACGGTGGTCAATTTACGATATCAACTCAGTAGATGAAAAAAAACAATTTCGTTGTGAAGACCACCTAAGAAGTGAAGTGAGATTCATTTCTTATTATTTATTTTTCCCTTCAAGGCTTTTTAATTCCTAATGAAGGTGGAAAGAAATTGATGTTAATCTAGTCTGCGAAAACCCAATAACATTCTTTGAAGCAAAACCACGGAGAATGTTTAATTTATCGAACAGAAGCTCTAAAGGTGATGAACATTTCTGACAGGCCGGGTACTAAAATTTTCGAGAGTTTTCGTTTTAAACGCCCAGTACTGCAAAAATAATGTTTGGACCCTATTAATTAAACGCTCGCGGCTGACAATGTTGAATAAATGAAGTGCTACTTTTACGAAATTCGCATGTTTCCTATCTAAGCCATTTTAAGACATAATCATGTAGTCTGTGCGAGAAGAAGAAGACTGTCTACTATTTTCAAATATCTCTTTTTGTTTAAGAAATATTAAAGTTTTTAAACTATGCAAATTGGTCAAGTGGTGACGTCATAAACTCAACCAAATTTTGATCAACTATAATTAAAAAAGATATCTCAGGCAATTTGGATCAGAAATGCTTGATTTTTTGCAGTGAGATTCTGGTAGATGTGATCCACAATATGAGCATACCACTTTTGTTACCATGGCAACATACTTGGTTCCAGACCTCCCTGATATTAAAGGCTTTGCTTAACACCTTTGTTGTCCCTTTTGATATTTGCCAATGTTGCCTCATCTGCGGGATTCTGCAAGCATATAAATATGTTAGGTCGAGTTTGTTGCCTTGTTAAATGTTTTTCTAGCTTAAGTTTACCAAGAATATTAAATTCAAATTGGAGGGGACTGGGAAAGAGTGAGTTGCCATGGGAACCGATTTCTTTGGTCTCTGTAGAACTATTAGTCTACCAAGTTTCAATGTTCTCCGCTGTAAATTGACCGAGACAGCTCTATTTGGGTTGAGTGAATGACGTCATCTCATTTTCATATTTTACACATTTTTCAAACTTAACCAGTGCAGATACTTCCAAACAGTAAACGGCGTTTTTAATCTTTCCTGGAATTCTGAGTGATAAACCTAAAAATTCAAGGGACAAAAATTTGATCATAGTAGCACTTTATGATACTGACAAAGTTTGAGTCTTTGTTGAATTTCGGTCTCGCCTTGAGTTTGCCTAAAATTGTGTGAACTCGAGTGCATTTCGTCATTTTTGGCATAAACGTCTGTTTGAAAGTCCTCGATTTGAAAATTAAACTTTCAAAACATAGCGATTAATTGGCCATAATTCACGAAATGCAAGATCAATTCTTGTGTTTCCATAGCAACTTCCGTATTGCTCTCTGTAACTTTTTTTGCATTCTATGTAAGCTATTCGTGCATTCGTCTTTGACCAATCAGAAACGCGATATTCTGTTGAGTCGGTACCACGTGACCTTGAAGCTTGTAACTTGCGACTCTTTTCCTTGGAACAAAGCTGGGGATTTTTGGACACCAATTTTATGCCCAAATATGGACAAACTAAGATCGAAGCTGCACGCGCGGGAAAATGCACGAGCTACGCTACATCCAAACATAGTTAATAGAGGGGAATGGTTTGAAAGCTCAGCAAACATCAAAGGGGCAAACAAAGATGCCAAGATTTAGGTTGGAAAGTCCACGACTGTGCACAATCTTTTGTTTTGCGTTCACACAATATGCATGAATTACGTAATCGACACGTTTCTATTGGTTAGTTCCTCAGTACGGAGTAAACAACTATTGTGTTTTGTGCACGGTCAAGGCCAAAAAAGAGAACAAAAACATACAACAAAGAAACTTCTCGCGTTTCATAATCATTCTCCTCTATTAACTATGATCCAAATGAGGAAATTTTTAAATTAAAAAAAAAATCCACAGGTCTGAACCAGATCTAGAGTTAAACGCTACGCGGTCATAAACTTCTGGTTGATTGTATTATAAAACATGTATCTTTCACATTGTAAATATTGCACGAAGCACTTGAAAAGCACTTCGACAATTGCAAGAGCTTATTTGTTTACAGTTCGTTTCAATAAGAAGAATAAGAAGGTGCAACTTCTTTTGCCCCAGACTGAACGATTTATTGTGTATTTGACGTCAGAATTCAACTTAAATGTAAATAAATTATAACTGTCTATTCAAATAAAAATTAAGTTAGTCTACCACAAAGCCAGAAGAAGATGCAACTTTTTTTGCCCCATACTGAATGATTTATTGTGTATTTGACGTCAGAATTGAACTTAAATGTAAATAAATTATGACTGTCTATTCAAATAAAAATTAAGTTAGTCTACCACAAAGCCAGCAATAGAAAATCAGTTTATCTCAAACATATTGGTATCTTATATCTTAATATTATCCGGACCGGTGTTAATGACCATGGACTGTTGAACGAGGAAGTAAAAAGCTATTCGGGGGTGAAAGCGAAACAATGAACATTGAATAACGGCTTGAAAGAGAGCATGGATAAGGAATATTTAGTGCTAGAACATTCGGATTAAACAATTTTACGGTTCCCTTAAAAAAATAATCAATACAAAAAAAGGAATATCGATAAAAAAAATCAATAATGAATAATGAATAACTTTGAAACAAATTGAAGGGTGTAACGAATAACTGAGATCCAATTATTCCGCTTCCACCGCCGAAGCTATGGCAGGTTTTCCTGTCATCTTTTCTTTGATTTCTGCGGCATTTCATGGCTTAGCATTGGCTGGTAAATCGTGTACCAATGAAAGCCGATCAGAATACGGCTTCGCTCTTGTTGATCACTCGTATCATTCATTTATTGCTGATCGTTTGGCTTCTTGTTACATCGCTTGCAATATGCAACCAGCTTGTCAAAGCCTCAACTTCAATCTTGCTGACAAGACTTGCGAGTTCAACAACGACACCAAATATTTTCGGCCAAAGCAGTTTGTGGAAAAACCAACATGCGTTTATGGGAATAACCCTGATTCTGGTAAGTTGCTTTTTCTGTTTAGAATCGGAAATCTTACGGTCATCCCTTAGTTTGTAATTCATTCTCATTATTCTTGTCTTGAGTGCAATATGAATCAACTATTCAATTAATAATATAGCTATTTTCGCCACAGACAATCAATGAAATTTATTTGTGGATCTGATTCTATGAAGTGATGGTTTATGTTAACAATCCAACTTTTGGACAATAGTGATTTCCTGTAGATCATCGTTGATGAAGATCTAGAAACTTCGTACACTGTTTGAAATATAAGTCACCGTAGGTTCTTTCCACTCGACCAGAAGTTTCAGTTAAAAGTTTCGATAATTTCATTTTGCGAAGAGAACATCCTTTTCCGCTCCAAACCAATCACTTCAACCAGTATTGCCCCAAAATGTAAACAGCGCCGACGAGGAGTGAACCAACGAGATATTCCGGTTGTTCCGGAATAGAAATTTATACGACCACTTCGCGAGATACATACCTAATTATAAATGTCCGAAATTGTTTTCTGACATAGTTCCGTTCCATTCGGTTCCTTAACTGGTTTTTTTGTTCGAAATTCTTGGTCGCATGGAAAGCGCCCAAATGAGAAACACAACCTGGCCACCGCTAATTCGCCGAGAACTGTAAAGAAACGTAGTCGGACACGTGCAGCACGTGCAGCACGATTCTTTTTCCTCGTTTTTGTGGCATGGCCATTGCGCCACCCATCCACTTTGCGGGAAAATCAACTAGCTCATATATCATGTATAAATATAGATGAAGAAAGACTGATTATTGCACTAATTCCATGTTGGGAATTCCATGTAAGCTTCCTATGAAATTTAAACTGCTGAATAATAACTTCAAGCCTTATCACCACGTGTATACGTTATACAGAACAACACTATTACACATTTTTGTACATTGTAACCCTTCTTTAAAATTACTCACCAGAACAGGATGCCTCTCTCCACCCAGGTGTATAAATGAGTAATGGCGAATTGCTGGGGGTAACCATGCGATGGACTAGCATCCCATCCAGGGGGGGAGTAGAAATACTCCTAGTTGCTTCATGCTACAGTAACCGGAGATAAGAGCCGGCCTGATGGGCCTTCTAGGCTCGTAGAGGGCTTTACCTTACCTTTGCAGGATCTAGTTAAGTAGTTCACAAAATGGGCACAATTAACTCACATAATTAATTAAGTTAAGTAGAAGTTTTGGTTGCATAAATTAATCAGAGTTCAGAATCAGAGTTCAGATTTAGATGCAGAGTTCAACCTGTGTAATACAGTTCAGTTCTAAATCATGGAGCTAGTTATTGCTCACCATATTTCATTAGTGTTCAGTTCACAAGTTTGTACCAACTCTAGAGTTGGATCTATGTTTTGTACAGCTTCCACAAAATCGTTTAGTTTTGATTTCCCATCAGCTTTTCTTGCTTCATAAAGCTGACAGGTGATACTACAACTTTTGTGCTCAACCTCTAGTTGCATTTTGGAAACAGAAACTTCCATAATCGGGTAGGATGTAATTCCCTTCGACCCGGAGTTGATGCCATCTCTGCCAGGTTGAGGTGCATGTTGCTGAACAGTTTTCACCTGACTCATGTTGTAGTTCTGTGGTATTTTTTACAGTTATAAAGAGTGTACTTGCATATCTTCAGCATTAAAGCTAAAACGTGAGTGCAAAAACCGGATTTCCCGGCAGCGCACGAGGGGTGCTCTGAAACAATCCCTCCAGAAATTACGCATAAAGCAATAATTAAATTGTGGGGGCTTTCGTTCCTTTTAAAGCTACTGATGAAAGCATTTGCAACGTAGTAGAAATACTGCTAAAATACTGTCAAAGTTTGCTTGAATATCTTGTAAATTTCATCTTCAAGGTAGGTTTTAGCCATCTTAAAGCCTGAAGGAACAGAATGATATGCCCTTGTAAAAAGAGGCGCTATTTCAAGGGATGATCCCCAGCCGTCCAATGGAATTTTCGGTTTCCACTGTGTCCCAAGTGATGGTGTTAATGAGCTTGCCATAGTACTTGAGTCGCCCACCGATTTGTAAGAATTCGCACTCACAGTGAAGCTTTCGTTTGTGTAAATCATCTCGGATCTGGATCGACATTATTTTGACACCACCCTCTGCTTACATATTCCTCTGCCCTGAAATAAAAGAATCCAAATCATATTTCTACATAACGCACTTGGCAAACGTTCCTAGATAATAAGTTAGTCTTACCTTTTTACAAGCTGGGCTTTTGTTGAGAGACCTTTGCACGAGTTTGTCGCGACAGCGTAACCAAAAGTTTAATTCGATGTTCTTCAATGTTAAAGGTTTTCTTCCGGCAAGAAAACTTTTCGGAATATCTTCTTCGGTTAGTAGATGGTGTCCATACGAAGCACTTGCCATATTTTCTGTTACCAACCGATACTTTTAATCCGTAACTTCTCAGTAGCAGCTGTTATGGCCCTTATGACCTCGCTTTCGTGCAACTCGCCCCAGCCTTTACCGAGAGGCGGCCATTTTGGAATAAGGTGTATAAAACCTTACGGGAAGCATGATTACCGATTCGTGAATTGAACTGATATTTTTGGTAGAGTATAACTACTGGTCATAACTCTCGCTGCATAAAAGTATGAAAAATGCAGACAAACAAATGTTTGAGTTAACGCTTGACGACAAAACACTGCGCCAACCAAATAAAGTTACTCAATGCTGAAGCTGAGCTGTCCGTACACGAGTCGATTGGTTAACACTCTATCGTCGATGATGCCGGCCAAGATTTTGATATCAAATTACCGCACCGTAAAGCCAATCAAGACAAAATTCCAAGCCGTCCAAACAGTCATTCTCTAGATTTCCTGTTTCCAAAATCCTGATTATTGTGTTGATGACTTGAAGTAGGTGATTTCTTACCTCAAACCCAGCATCTCCTCCGTCCTCCGCCATGTTGGTGGTGGAATGCATTAGGTTTTGGTGGAAAATAAATTATCCCAATGAGGAGTGACGCCCAGTCCTACTCGGCTTTTGCTTCAAAACGGGTCACTGAGTGCCATGCCGCCATGTCGTAATTGCAAATCGTAAAACTACAATTCAGTTTCAAATGCATTAAACTGAATGTGTGAATTGTGATAGGAATCATATCTTGTGAGACTGAATATTCTAATGGCACAATTGTGTATCCTGCGAATGTAAATCCAGTTGCAGAATTGAAAATTCTAATGATAAAACTGCAAGGCTGACTTGCAGAATTGAAAATTCCCCTAATGTCAATCTTTTTTTTTCCAAATTCTTGGTCGAATGGAAAGCGCCCCAATGAGAAATACAATGGGAGAAGCGTCCTGGTCACCGCTAAGGCCCCGTCCTCACCATCCTCAGAAACCCAGGGGCAGATAGAGGGGACGAGTTCAAAATCGGAGCGGGCAGGAAAAATGCGACTAGCAAAAGTACGAAGAAAATATAGGAGCTCTTATTTTTCCTTCGTACTTATTGCTCGTCGCATTTATCTCGCCCGCTCCGGTCTTGTTCCCGTCCGAACTATACATGTATGCCCCTGGCAAAAATATCCGCGTCCACACGTACTGTATTCCAGTCGTTTTTGCATCGTTTTCACTATCCACAACTGCATCGCGCCGGTTTTTTTTTTAAACCGGTGCTGGTAACTGATTCAATATAAAGTAAGAATAAACTACAAATAGCGATGCCGTAAAATCACTGACGTAACATGCTTTTAAGCCTTGATATGTGACTTTACCTACATGCTTTTATATGACGTGAATGTTGACATTTGAATGTAAACAAGTCACGTCACTTACACAGGTCTCGAGCCAGTTTCTTCTCGGCTATTTGGCGTGTTGAAAACCTGAAGTACGAACGAGGCTAGCACCATCTTTATTTCAACTTACATTTAACTTTGCCATTGAATTTGTGTTTGCCTAGGTTCGGCTAACATGCAAGATGCAATGAAGGTGCAATGGTTGCGTTTTGGTTGCGGTATTCCGTAGGAACTCGCAAGAATTTTATGCCAGTTCGATAAGTCAGTGATAAGTTTAATTTTCGGACCTCGTCGTTTTTGTCGGTTCTCAGAAGGCCCTTCCCGATTATGCTAGTAAAACTGGCATTTTATGCGACCTAGCAATGCCACCAGCTCGTATTTTTGAGCAAAAAAAAGCTCAAATTATGCTCATTTTTCAAAGTTTGAAAAGTGCTTTGTTTTATTTGGAAGACAAAATACCCTAAAAAGGAGCTGGCTCATTTTCTGCTTCGCGACCTCTTTTTATGACCTACCGGTACTGCAAGTCACTTCTTGACGATGGCGTGGCAGACGCCATCTTGCGTTGATTTTTAGCAAGGACTGGGTACACTTATGCAAAATAAGCGCTGACCGGCTAGGCGTTTTCCAAGTCCCAACAGCATATAAACAGAAAGCTTGGAAAATTGGAGTTGCCTAAGGTTTATAGAAATGTTAGAACACCAAAACAAGCAAAGTTATGCTTTTGACAACAGAAATGTAGCTAAATAGGGGAAAAATGCTAAAGTATGCAGGCAATTCTTTTTCAAAAAGTGTATTCGTAAAGCCAAATTATATATGCCGAAAAAAATGCTAGCATAATCGGGAAGGGCCTTTTTATAAGTGGAAACTTCCCGAAAAAAGGTTCTCTTTTTCAGCATGCTATACAGCTACTTACATTGACGATACGTTGATGTATTCTTTTTTTGGGAGAAACAGAGCTGCAAAATATCTGTATTTTATTGATAAAAAGAAGAAAATTAATTTGGAAAATTAAAGATAGAAATCCTTAAAACATATTTACTAAAAGTATTACCAGCGTTCCTCTCCGCGTCGCCGTGATTTAAAGAACAATTGTCTCCAGGAGTGATCGTTATTTAACAATTATCCTGCGAAATCGCGCAGAATATAAGAAAATCAGGGGATTTTTCGCAAGATTGAGCAGAATAATTGTTTTATTATTCAACACATTGACGACAAAGCACAATTTCCTACGTTTATTGGGGAAAAAAAGGTGGGAAAACTACCACTTTTCTCCGCGACACAGAAAATTACGTATTTTGCAGGATATCTGTTGTTAGTTTTAAAATCTCACTACAAAAAGAAAAAGACTAACAAAAGAAAACAATGAGAAAAAAAAAAAAAAAAAAAGATGGGTCAGCTTGGCGACACATTTGCAAACCACTCTACCATGTTGATCTTAGCTTCAATAAAAATTACCAGTAAATACTACTTATTTCCGCATGATGCTCGTGATAATTTATGCGCAGTTGTTGTGACTGTGGAATCATCTTGAGGGATACTTTGAGAGATGAAATAATGACAATAACTGTGAAGTAGTTAAATTTACAAAAAAATCTTTATTAATGCCTAAGCGGCTGGCTCTCTAGTTTGATTTAATTTAATTATGAACTTTCAGTTTCCTCATGTATCACTTATTATTTTGTACATTAGTGTT
>NC_090875.1:32997109-32999609 GCF_036669935.1 Montipora foliosa
AATATTATAAACCAGTAGCTGTTTTTCTGCTTTTGTTTATAAGGACATTTGCCTCAAAAAATTACAAAATGGTACAAGTAAACAATAAGATGACCACAAGGGAGTTTATTGCTAAAGTGGCCAAAATATTTAATGTACGTAAAGAATTGATTTGTGTAACATACGACTTTGACACTGGCAATGAAGTGGTCAAGGTGGAAATTGAGGAAAGTGATGAGAACAGCCTCCACCATGCAGTCGAAGTACTAAAAAATTACTCAAAGTTGATTGTGGAGGTGAAACTTCAACCTAGTCTTGCAGAGTTATCTACTGCTGATGGAAAACGGGCTCTCAGGAGAAAGGAAGTAGTGGCAGAACAACTCCAACGTGAAATGGGGTTACACGATGATGCAGGGAAGCGAACACGTGGCTTTTTAGATGCAAAGTGGACTGCCAAATGCGATCAGATAATGGTAGAAGATTCTAGGTTCCTCTTGGAGTTTGACAAGACAAAGGCTGGGGTAAAGTTGGTATTTGGTAATGACGGCTACCTGCTGAACCCATTCCAAGTTATTTGCCCCATCTGCATGGAAATTAAAGTATTGAGCTCCATGAACCAACTGCGCGCCCTTTCACAGCATCTCAAAGATAAACATCTGGAAGATTCTAAAGGGAGAAGCGTAATCAAACGTCTGCGTGCGTGGCTTGAATATCACTTTGTTTCCGGTGAAGAACTCGATCAGTTTGCTTCAATTCCTGAATTGATCTCACTACAAGAAATATTAACAACTACACGGGTCAGGGCTATGGTCTTGGCCCGTGATATTTTGTAAGGGCCCTTACGTGTAATTTTCTTTAATTGATATATTTCAGCATAATAACATTGTCGTCACTTGAGTTAAATTTGTTGCAGCATAAAATAATATTGTCTAGTTTTGATAAAAAATTCATATTGCTCAAGCATGTTAGGACATGACTTGAGCCTAATTGCCATAAAATCTTGGAATTTTCATAACTTATGAAAAACCTATTTGATGGCGAGATGCCACAAAGTGCATATTTAATACAGTGTTTTTGTCATTGCATGAAACTGGTTAGATTGGTATACTCTCATTTTAATTCAAGTAAAAATTGATGTGAGTGAAACAGGTCACATGACACTTTTTATGCTGTTCCAGCCACATAAATTTTTTAAAGGGGTAAACCAAACACTTACCCATGGTTGGGTCTTTTAATTAACCATTTCGTCCCCTTTTTTTTCCAATTTTCTTTTCAATAACATCCTGTCATCATATCTCTCTTGGCCACGTCAGTTTAACTCTAATGTTTTCACTAAAATACACTAAAATACGTTTTTAGCAACTTTTACAATTAATCGCATGGTTCGCAAAGAAAGACAGTTTTAACTTTGCATGTGGTTGATGCCAAAAATTGAGCCATGTCTTAACATGCTTGAGTGTTTTTGGTTTTAATTTCAATGCAAAAATCAGTAGCAGGAGACAATATTCGGAAAAATGTCTTAGTCGATTCTAGTATATGAAGAAAAGCACACTCAAGTTGACAGTATATATGTGACAGATTTTGTGATAGCTTCTTTCTTGAGTACTTTGATAGAACTCTTAAAAAGTGCATTACCTGATCTCAGAGCTTCTGGAGAGTGCGGCAAACATACTGAACTGGTCTTCCGAGGCTTTTAACTTTCTCATATGCATGTAACCTGATTTCTTTATTTTATTTGGCTGCTGGTTTTGTCAATTGATTCATGTGACGTGCATACTAAAATACCTGACTTGTAAGTGATGTGTGACGGTTATAGATAGTTAAATTTTTGGTTGCATTTCATTTATGTTTAAATCTCCACATGTAAGAACAAAAGCATAAACGGACGTTTCCTTTTCAACACGATTTTGAAGATATTTAAAAACCTTATAATGTCTCTTGTTGATGTTAAGTTTTTGGATTGAAAGGCTCTTGCTTGAGTTTACTCAGTTATTTTACAACACTTCAATGTATAGAAAGAAGCCAGAATGAGTGAACAGTTCAATATAGAGTGTGATTCTGGAATATTGCTGTTAGAATCTTGTTCAAGGTTTTACATGTAAGTGCCCTTATGAAATATCAGTTACAGAGGTCGAAGGAGATCATTTAGCCCATTGGCTAAATCAGTTTATAAGGTCTGGTATTATCACCAGAGAACACTTGATTTATCAGAGCATTGATGCCTTTATGACGGAGCAATTGTCACAGCCAAACCCTGTTACAAAGTGGGAGCAGTGGCCAACTTTGTTCAGTTATTGTGAATCGCTTGCTGAACTAGCTGCAAGGAATAGCTATATGTTCTACCTTGGTGGGAAACGCTATGGTCTTAAAGAGCACAGGGATGTAGTTGCACCAACAGTCTCTTACTGTCATCCTGGTTCATCATTGTCTAAATTCGATTCACGAACATTAGCACCTGTATATGACTCTGGTCCACATCTAAACAATGTCATGTTGTTGTTAACTTTATTAGACGTTCTTG
>NC_090875.1:33004609-33037109 GCF_036669935.1 Montipora foliosa
TCTTGTAACGAAAAAGACCCCTGTGTGTTATGAAGGTAGTAATCTGACGTGATTCTGCATCGAGCTCTACTTGATAGAAGCCCCATTTCAAGTCCAATTTACTGAAAACAGTAGACCCATTTAAATCGTGCAGGACGTCCTCGATGGTAGGAATAGGGTGCCTTTCCCTTTCAATTGCTTCATTAGCTCTTCTCATATCGACACAGATGCGAATATCCCCATCTGGTTTCGGGACAACCACAAGAGTTGAAACCCATTCTGTAGGGCCGCTGGGTACTTCTTCGATTATGTCTCCTTTAGTAATTCATTTAATTTCTTGTCGACATTCTCTCTTAGACCAAATGGTAATCTTCTGACAGGTTGTGCAACAGGTTTTACATCTTTGTTCACATGCAATCTCGGTTGGTAATCTTTCAATTTACCCACTCCCGTGAAAACATCAGGAAAGTTCTTAACAATTCCACAGATGTCCCTTCACTTGTAATAGAGTATGCTTGGGGGGAGTTAGGAGGGCCAACTCTTAGCAAGTTCAATTTCTCTGCCGTATCCCTTCCAAGCAAAGCTCTGCCATGACTTTCCACAACGGTAAACTCGGCTACACAACCTCTCTCCAGACGCCTCACAATAAACTTCACTCTCAAATGTTCAAACTACCTCATTGGGTTCACTTTGGCCGTAAGCAAACAGCTTCCTTTCGCACCTTTGGGATCTGCATTTCACACCTTCTTGTTTTAAACTTACCCACGTGTCACGATCCACAATGTTGCATGTCGCTCCTGAGTCAATAAGGACATTCTTAAGCTGCACACCCTCAATGCACAAATCAGCAACTCCACTCAAGTCACCACCACATTTCACAACAAAAATTACTGACGTGACATGCGTTTAAGCATGTAGTTGAAGTCACATGTCAATGAGGTGCTTGTTTACCGTATCGAACTTTTACGTTTGAATGTAAGCAAGTCACGTCACTAACACAGGTCTCGAGCCATTTTCTTCGCGGGTATTTGCCATCTGTGTTGAAAACCCGAAGGACGAACGAGGCCGCCACCATCTTTGTTTCAACTTACATGTGTAGCCTTGCCATGAATTCGTGCTCGCCTATAGGTTCGGCTCACATGCAATGTGCAATGGTTGCCTTTTGGTTGCGGTGTTTCTTAGGTAAAAGTAAAGGTACACCTTATTTAACGTAACTCCTTTACCCTCTAGAGGGTATTCTTCTAGGAAGCCGACGGTGCGCTCATTTTACCCCCCTCTTTACATCAGTGCTCCGGTTTAAGGGTATTTAAAGCTACTTTTTAGTTACACTGGAAGGAAAGAAGACGAAACAAGGATGTGAGATCCGGGAATCGAACTTGGGACTTCTTGCTCCAGGGCCGCGAACTAACCGAATGTGCCACCATTACGGACTTGCAAGAATTTTATGCCACTTAATTCGATAAGACAGTGATAAGTTTGATCTTCGGACCTCGCCGTTTTTATCGGTTCTCAGTGGGCCCTTCCTGATTATGCTAGTAAAACTGGCACTTTATGCTCCTAGCAATGATCACTCCGGCTCGTTTTTTGTTCAAAGAAAAAGCTTAAGTTATGCTCATTTTACAAAGTTTAAAAAGTGCTTTGTTTTATTTTGAAGAAAAAGTTCTTTAAAAAATAAGGCATCACATGTGTTTTACCAGCAGTGGATTTCAAAGATCGCTCTTGAGCTAATTGTGTGTAGGAGCTGGCCTATTTTCTGCTTCGCGACCTCCTTCTATGACCTGCAAGTTACTTCGTCACGATGTGGTGGCAGAGGCCATCTTGTTTTGATTTTTACCAAGGATGTGGTACACCTATGCAAATTAAGAGCTAACCGGCAAGGTGTCAGTTTCCAAGTCACAACAGCATATAATAGACCTTTTCAGCTTGTACGTTTTGTTTTCCCATTTCAGACCACATGATGTTACTCTAGGGAACAGTGTCTTTCAAATGTCGTCTTATGCACGTGCATATGTATGCATAACTTATGAAAAAACAAAAGAAACATTCCCTTGAGAATATCACGTGGTCTGAAATGGGAAAACAAAATGTACAAGCCGAAAAGGTGTATTGGAAAGCTTGGAAAATTGGATTTTCCTAAAGGTTTTTAGAAATGTTAAAACATCAAAAACAAGCCAAGTTTTTTTTTTTTAATTTTTAATTTTAAAATTACTATACTTACATTATTAACAATACTTACTATACTTACAATACTAACAGTTCTTATGATCCCTACCCTACTTAACACACAAACGGTAAAGAATTTGTGGTTTGGGTGTACCTACAATCACGGTCATAAGTCGTTGGAACACCCACCCCCTTTCCCCCGTTCAATGTTGGATAGCGCAATGCACCCCAACTAACTGTTCAGTGCCTTTTAGTTTCTAAACAACATTGAAAGGTGGGAGAGGGAGGGATGCTCGATTAATTCCGTCGGTGTACCAACATTGTGTCACTGATTGTTGTTTCATCTTCCTTCCTCTCTTCTTACCATTAGCACCTCTGAGGTCCTAATACAATGTTCGCGAGTAGTCACAAACATCCTTAAGTAGTGTTAAGTGTTTTTTGTATTCTGTTTATTGTGTATTGTAAGTAGTAGAAATACTGTTTTGTAAGTATTTATGTTTAATTTAAATAAATAAATAAAAAAATAAAAACAATGATGCAAAATAGAAAGAAGAAATAATATACAAAAAAAAGCGCTTTGCAACACAAAAAGTAATTAGATTCTTTCAATTACAAGTCGTGGGATTGTAATTTGAGAGGAATTTGGTGGAAACCTTCTATTTTAGGGCATTGACTGCGTGTTCTACAGGTCCAAATGTAATACCTCGCGACCAAAAATAAAAAGTAGTGATTCTTATTTTGCATAAATTGAGGCTTTAGACCAACAACTAATGATGGTGACATCCAGCGTAGGGAAAGCTTTCTCACGAATCAGCCATTCCTTAAAAGCTTCCCAAAACCGGGACGTTACGGTGCAAGTCCAGAGTAAGTGAATGAGTGATTCCTCTTCCCGTTGACAGAAACTGCAGAGATCGTTATCAATAAAGTCAAATTTTTTCAAAAAAATATTGGTGGCTAATCGCCTGTGAAAAAGCTTAAATTGAAATACTAGAAGTTTAGAGATTTTGGCTCATTCGAAGGGTTTTCGATACACGGCCACCCATTCAACAGTTTGGTTTGGTTCAATTAGGCAATCTGCTGACCACTGCATCTGACTATTCAAGGGCTGTTTTCTTTTTTTTCCACACGCTTTTGGTACACTAATATTCTGTTTGCTTTATTTGCCATCAGAACTTTTTCACAAAACGTTTTGTAATCCGAAACTTCGCTTAGGTTTTTCCCATTGGTTGTTTCCCACAACTGCTTTATAGCCGAGATGACTCCAAGAAAAGACAGAAAACTTGGTTTAAATCTATAACGGTCTTTAAACTCTGAGAAAGATAAAAACGTGGACTCATTAACCATTAAATCGCTGACAACCTGAATTCCCTTAGTAGCCCATAGTGCGTAGTATATTGGTTTATTTTCGACTCGTACAAGAGAATTGAACCAAAGAGGCTGTGAACATAGCTGGGTGACAGAGGACATGCAATCTACAAAAGTAACTTCTGACCAAATTTGTAATATTTCTTGGAGGAAAAGCGTCCGACACTTTTCCAACTTTTAACAAATCTTTTTGATTTAGATTACCCCTAAAAAAGGTAGCACCACCGAGATCTTGCAGTTGCAGGTCAAAAATAGTTTTCATTTTGCGTGCATGGTTATTTTGGTCGAGGTATTTCTTAATCCAAGTTGACTTCAAAGCCTTGCTAAAAGTCTTTACATCAACCATCTTTATTCCATCCTGTTCATAACCACTAATCATAGTATCACGCTTAATTTTGTCACCTTTGCCGTCCCACAGAAAACTTCTTTGATCTGTTGGCAAAGGTGAGAGAATATAAACAAGTTGCGAGAGTATTAAACTTTTTTAATACAGTTATTTTACCAAGTAAACTAAGTGGACGCAATTCCCAACAGCCCAAAGTTGTCTTAAGTTTTGTTAGTTTTTCGTTATAGCTTGCTTTCATCGTTATTTATTACCGGGTCAGTTGACAACCATACACCAGACGTCTTTACCTTATCCCTCATTCATTTCAGCTCGATTTCAGGGCAAAATTTCTCCTCGCTATTTGCTTTACCACCAATCCAAAAAGCTTCTGTTTTTTACGGTTTAAACGGAAGCCAGATATTTCGCTGAAAAATTCTGTTGTCTCCAGAGAGGTAGTGAAAGACTTTTGTGATCCATCTAAAATGAGAGTGGTGTCGTCAGTGTACTGGCTAATTTTTATTGCACGACCGTTCACTGTTATTCCTTTGATCTCGTCATTTTTTCTCACTGCTTCCGCTAGAACCTCCACACAAAGAGTAAACAAATAAGGCGAGGGAGGGAAACCTTGTCTGATCCCTCTTTCGAGTTCGAGTAAATCACTAGACCAGCCATTATTCAAAATACAACTTTCTGTGCTATTATAAAAGATTTTAATCCAGTTGATGATGGTCGGGCCAAAATTAAATTGTCGAAAAAGTTTTTGTATAAACGACCACTCAACTGTGTCAAAAGCCTTTTCGAAACTTAAGGAATAGCAATAGTACAGGAATGTTTTTAAAGCCTTGTGTAGTTAATAGTGGCAGAAACAAGCAACGTTATGCTACGTAGCTAAAATAGGCGGAAAATGCTTAAGTATACGGTGTCGAAAAAGGTGTTGAAAAAAATTCTGTAAAGCCAACTTATGCCGAAAAAAATGCTAGCGTAATTGAGAAGGGCCTACTTCCCCCCCACCCCCCCCCCCCCCCTCCAAAAAAAAAATCTCTTCTTCAGCTTCCCCAAGTTCAAGTCACTCTATAAATTGTATAGCTACTCACATTGACGATATGTTGATTTATGGTCTTTTTGGAGAAATAGACCTGCAAAATATCTGTATTTTATTGACAAAAAGAAGGCATTTAATTTGGCAAAGATATACAAGTCATCCTCAAAACATATTTACTAAAAGTATTACCGGCATTCCTCGCCGCGTCGCCGTGATCTAAAGAACAATTGTCTCGAGGAATGATGATTATAGAAGTGTATTTAGTTTCAAAGTCTCACTACAGAAAGAATAGGACTAATAAAAGAAAATAATGAGAAACAAAAAAAAACAAAAAAAAGGAAACGGTGGGTCAGCTTGGCGACACATTTACAAACTAGTCTGCCCCGCCTGCTGATCTTGGCTTCCATAAAAATTAGCAGTAAATATTAATTATTTCCGCAGGTTATTCGTGATAATTTATGCACAACTGTGACCGTGGAATCATTTTGAAGGATACTTTGAGGGATGAAATAATCAAAACAACTGTGAAGTACTTAAAATTACAAAAAATCTTTATTAGTGCCGAAGCGGCTGGCTCTCTAGTTATCACTTTGGCGTTAAAATGTGATTAAACATTACAACTAGTTCCGACTTGACTATACAAGAATCCAACTTTACAAGCTTTTTCTACAAAAGTCTTATACGACAAGCGGTCAGATGGAAAATTACTTTCCTTCGGCTTTATAAAACAATGAAAATTAGAAAATAAACATCTCGTCTGCTTCCATTTCAAATACAGCCTGTGATTTCTTTTTTCTCTCTTAATTAATCGTCTATGTTTTGTAACCAGAGTGTGTATTATATATCACCTATTTACATTCAAATTAATTTTACAGGGGCTCCCAACGAGAATATAGTTCAAAACCACTTAAACATAGCATTGTTAAACCTATCTTAGTATTTAAACGGTAGATATAGGCATATTTTTATCCCCTAAAAATTTTTCATCTGTTCGGATTTCCTAGCTGAAAGTCTAGTGATCCGAAAATTATAGGGATCAAAACTTACCTTTTCGAAAATTTCAGCCAGAAAAAAGGCTCCCGAAAATTCTAGGTGACCTTTTTAGGGTAAAAATCCGTTAGAAACTGGCAATTATACCATGTTTTAGATGTTAGGACAGTTTTAGATACTAGGAAAGGCAGGCAAGCAAGAAATTTTACAACAAATGTTCCGAAAATGCTAGATCTCAAATCGTCTTCCGAACAGATATTTTCCGAAAACTGACGTTGGGTGCCCCTGATTTTACTTGCAAGTTGCCACTTTTGGCACGTTTGCCCTATAAAGCTAAAAACAGACAATTGTAAAACTGCAATTTATTTATTTATTTATTTTACAGCAATGTACGAGAGTTTTTTTTCATGTGAAGTTAGAATTCATCTCTATATATTCAAATATGTCAATTAATTATGGATTTTCATTTTCCTCACGTATCAATCAACTTCGGAATTGTTAAATATTCTATAGATCAGTGTTGCGTTTTGTTTTTCATTATAAGTTGAATTACTTCGCCTTTCTCGAACAAAAAATGGTAAACTATCGAAGATGTCGTGCAATTTGATCAACAATCTCGTTATCGAAATTTCTACATGCTATCCCATACAGAAGAAGTACATACTAGTATTTCTCATTCACTTTGTCATTTACCTCATTTTAATCCTCTGTGTTTTGTAATTACACGTATTATTCATGGCATTTCTTATTATTTTTTAAGATTGAAAGTCTATTAAGGCTAATACCTATCATTTGTAATCTGTTCTAGTAACTCATTTCGCCCGATATTTTAATATTTTATGAAATGTTATTGATAGGGGAAGTCTGTCCGTGGTCAGTATAGCAGAGCAAATAAGTGCTCTAGTATGTGCGGAGAACGCACATCAAATTAAAGTGGATCAAGTCAACAGTTAGCTACAGAGTTCCTGAGAAATTACAGCTATGCCCGGCTTCTGGAAGAGAATCTGTGGATTAGGATATGTGCCAGCTTTTTCTTTCCTTTTCCCTTTCATTTCATTTCTTGGCCTCGCTAAATCATGTACTTATCAACCCCCATGGGAATACGGCTTCGCTCTTGTTGATCACTCGTATCAATCATTCATTGCTGATCGTTTGGCATCTTGTTACATCGCTTGCAACATGCAACCAGCTTGTCAAAGCCTCAACTACAATTTTGCTGACAACACTTGCGAGTTCAACAACGACACCAAATATTTTCGTCCCAAGTATTTCGTGGAAAAACCAACATTCGTTTATGGGACTAATCCTGATTCTGGTAAGTTGATTTTTCTCCCGGTTTAGAATCTAAAATAAAGGCCGTTTACACGACAGAAAAATTTGAGTCCGGATCTGTCAAAAAAGCGGTACGGACCCATAACGTTTGCAAAGAAATGCTGGAGTTTCTACAGGGTCATAGGCGCTTATGGTCCTGTAGAAACTCCAGTGTTTCTTTAAAAAAGTTATGGGTCCGTACCGCTTTTTCGATGCGTCCGTACCCAAATTTTTCTGTCGTGTAAACGACCTTATAATATACTAAGTTCTTTGCAATTCTTCCTCTCTTTTCTTATGGGTCAGTGTAAAACGCAGACTGCAGACTGCAGACTGCAGACCGGGTGTAAAATTCAGACTGAGGGTAAAATGCAGACTGCAGACTGCAGACCAGTGATAAACTGCAGACTGCGGGTAAAATGAATATTTATAATAAAAAAACGAGTCATAAGCATAAAATAAAGAGTGTTTGAAAGACAATCCTGTTTTACATTTGTCAACAACTCACATTATCATGACTGCAGGTCGCTGGGACTGCTGTTAAGAGTCCATGGAAAATGCGATCGTTGAAGGTTTTTGCGCTTCCAGATGCATTGAAATGTTCAAAGTTATTTCTCACACCAGTACATCGAGGGATATCGATCGATAAACCAACAATTATTACTCGGAATACCTGAAAGGTATCTGAGCTATAGGTTGTTCACCATTTGCCACAAAAATCCGGCAATTTCGGTTGGAATGTAAACGGTAAGCCTATTTTGGTCTTCCCAAACGTAAAATTTCCGGAGAAAACGGGATTTCTTCAAAGGTAGTCCAAAATTCCCAAACGGAATTTCCAATCGGAAAACGTGTTAACATTTGCATACTCTCATGATTTTGCCTCCCTCCAGACCCTCTCGGTAACCTTGAACGGATTAAATTTGTAAATGGTACAAGCCGTTTCCAACTAAATTTCCCATTCGGGAGTTTTTGCTTACCATTTGAACAAACCTAGCACCAACCGGTTTCTGCTTGTAAATGGTAAACGACCGTACTTACGGTGCAACGAAATGCACAGAGAATTTAGTGTATTCCGAGAAATTAGGACACGGGGATTTCATTGGTTAAGCTATGCGCGATAACCCCTAGGGAGAAGTTGTAATTGAAAATAACACCTTCCAGACGCAAAACAAACGAACACTTGAACTAAAAGAAAAACATAATGTACACGAAAGCGAATGAAAGGATCCTACTAACAATTTTTCACATTTCAGTGATACTGGTTTAAGCCGACTGAAACGTTAGATTGTTGCAAAATCCACGTTATCTATGTCTCATGTGTGTCGTTCAGTGCAGCAAAATTGACAGTAGCGGGGTGGTGATTGTATTGTCTAAAAGCTACTCACTTAACGAAACTATACTTTTTCATACAACATCAAGGATTCAAACAGCTTCAATTCTTACAGAGTTCGATGAAAATCCGGATTTATAACATGCAATAGGGCAAAAAAGCGATTGTATTGTGTTGGAGTTTCAGTGTCAAAGTACAAACGGGTACGAACATTCTTAATTTTATCCTTATAACTCGTTTTTCATTTTTCTTTTATTTTACCCTCAGTCTGCATTTTACCCTTGGTCTGCAGTCAGCAGTCTGCATTTTACCCTCAGTCTGCATTTTACCCCCGGTCTGCCGTCTACAGTCTGCGTTTTACACTGACCGCTTTTCTTATCTTCCGTTCAAAATTGATCATCCATTGAACTGAAGTTACTGCTTCCTCTACTTGTCTTTATGATCAGAAAAACAGTTAAATTTAAGCCGGTTCATCTAATTTTATGAACTGAAGACATTGGCTAACAGTCAAACCTTTGGACAAGAATGATTCTTGTACATGTAAGCAGAAATTTGTGCGTGTTTGAAATCAGCCTGTATGATATGTAAGAATCGTCCTGTTCGTAGAGTGCGATAGAAACATCAGTATCATCATCGTCATATCTTTATCTACTCTCGAATTTTAGACTTGTTGTAGCTAATATCTCTTAGTATTTACCCTCCCAACCATGATACACCCAATCTCGTACCCAGAGTCCTCGGGCTTTTTGGCCAGCGGGTGAGCGCTCGGAGAGACTCTGGGATAATCGACTCCATTTTCCCAGAAAACGTGGGTTCCGGTCTTGTTACGTATGCTTGAGTTTAAACGGAAGCAGAAAAGAGAAAACCGTAAACAGTAAAAATGGCGGGTTGAAAGTGTTCGAGAAACAAGAATGTTAGTCTTACACACAAAGAAACTGGAGAAATGACCATTGGCTTGCTGTAAGAGCAAGTGAAGATGAAACCTCTGACGCTTTCGGTGAGTGTATTTTTAGTGCTTCAGCGTACATTCCTTCGTTCAGAATGCAATGAGAATGCCATCGTGCAAGCAACACGATTGACAATTTTTTTGTGGAAACGACACAAATGTCCTCTTCTTCTACAATTTGATGTTTCCGTAATTCTGAATGGCTTCGACAAGACTTTATTCCACGGATTTCTCCTCAAAGAGACTGATGTAATGTTTTCCCAGGGTACTTTTGCAACAGCAACAGTAATCACTTTTTAGCAGCGTGGGAAAATTCCCGTGCGGTATAAGACATAATTCAAACCTCGTCGTTTTATTATTTTGTGATTTATATATTTCTGAGGTAGAAAAAATCAAACAGCACTGAAACTAGTTTTAGATTTTAAATCTCCCTCCAAATTCTGGGGCATCCGAATTACTTACCGACTTCCTGTCGGATTGTCATTGTTACGCAAGCGGCCAATCAAAAATTTAGTTCAAGTCGATTATCCCAGAGTCTCTCCGGGCGCTCACCCGCTGGCCAAGAAGCTCGAGGACTCTGGGTACGAGATTGTGATACACCACAAAGGACAGACCACAACACCGGGAACTCCATGCCCTTCCCTTTTGCGAACAGTGTCCGTGTTTTCGCGACAGATGTTTCCTTAAAGTGGTTTGTTTGAAGACTTCACCGGTAAGAGAGCCCGTACCAATACAACAATAAAGCCCCACCTATCTTCAGATTTTTGTGCAACAGATACGTTCTCTTTTGTCCAAGAGATTCAACAGTTTGATTTCAGCGACAAGTTTCTAGTTTCCTATGATGTCTCTAGCCTTTTTACAAATATCCCTTTATCTGAGACGATTGATTTAACTGTCGACGCCATAATTGATGGTAACATGAATTCTGACCAAAGACTAAGTAAAGTTCATCTTAAACAACTCTTCAATTTTGCTACTAGTCACACTCATTTTTTATGCAATGGTTGTTTTTACGATCAAATAGATTGGAGTGGCAATGGGTTCACCTTTAGCCCCTGTATTAGCCAATTTCTCCATGGGTCACTATGAAAGGCTTTGATTGGAAAAATACACCGATACCCAAGTATTATATTATCGTAGAGACGTAGATGACATTATTTGTTGTTTTCAAAATTCTCATGATGCAGATATGTTTTTTCAGTACCTTAACAAATGCCATCCCAACATTAAGTTTACAATGGAAACAGAAACAGATGGCAAATTGCCTTTTTAGATATATTATTATCCAAGCAGTGATCAAGTAACAACGAATGTTCTTGTATCACTTCTGTTTTTCGAAAAAAGACTTACACTGGTCTACTTACAAATTATTTCAGTTTTACTCCCTTTCAGTACAAATTAGGGTTAATTAAAACTCTCATCGACAGGGCATATAAAATTAACAACACTACCCAGGGTTTTTAAAACGATATCAATACTCTAACTACTATTTTGAAACGTAATATGTTTCCCAGTTGGTTAATTCACAAGTCCGTTCTAGGTTATCTTAGAAATGTTACCACTAAAGAATGTACCAACTGCCATTTTTACAAACTACGTTACATCGGTTTCTATTCATCTTATACCAGAAAGAAAATTTCATCTATTATCAACAAGTATTGCAAGGATTTAAATGTTAAAGTAATAGGCCTTATCACGGTTTCCGACGCCATCTTGACGGGTAGGCAAAACGGTGAGAAATTACAGTGTTTTTATGGGAATCCGATAGCAAATAACTTCTTCCAAAATTGAATTTTTCACAATTTCTGAATCGCAACGTTAAAATACTAGGTAGAAGATTGCATTCACCAAGTTTGAAGGATGTAGCTTGGCTAGAAGACGCTCAGTTATTATTTTTAATTTTCCACACATTTGTCTGTAAATTTGGCTGGGTAGACAAACGTCTAGACGCAGTTCGCGGGGAAAACTTTTAAGACAAAACCAGCAAAACCTCTGTAGCCGATAACGACGTTTCGAACGTCTCGACTGGTTACGGGCTACTCTTTGTATCACGGAGGTCGGCTGTGATTGGTGGAATTTAGGCTTATTGCTCCTTTGAGTAATTTCCCGAGGTCTGATTCAAAATGGTTCCCTCGTTCACGTATCAATCTCGTGTCGCGTTATCCGCACTTCGGGAATTTCGAATCCATTATCCCTGTTGACGCTACAAGTGTGAAGTCTTATGAGGATATAGCTTCCTTCGATCTATGATGTCAGCTGTTCATCTGTCCACTAATAGATCACTGTGAGGACCAGTCTAGATGCGTGCATCATTAAGCTTATTACCTAATCGGCCTTATCGCCTGAAGAAGATCAGCAGTAAGAATTCAAAACGTCACGATCTAGCACCGACTGAGGTGACACAACGTAAGGCAAACGATCAGAAGACTGCCATGCGGGAAGTCGTGAGTTCGACTCTGGCCTGACCAACAATCAGGGTCTTAAAATAACTGAGCAGAAAGTGCTGCCTTTTGTAATGACACCCACAAATGGTTAGACTTTCAAGTCTTTTCGGATAAGGTCTTTAAACCGTACGCTCGTCTCACAAAAATCCAACATGTTCATAAGTTCCCTATGGGACGTTAAAGAACCCACACAAATTCGAGAGGAGTAGGGGATCAGGTTCCCGGTGTTATGGCTGTCCTTTATGAGTGTATGGGTGGGTGGGTATAGCAGGTCCACATCAGCTGAATAGCTGCCAAAACCTCAATCTGCTCAAACAAATAAAATAGAAAACAAACAAGCAAACTTATTTTACGATATTAATCAATAGTGTGTCCAAGCCAGCTTATTTGACAATTTATACCAGCTTCTACTGACTAAATGTTTTCTTCTTTTCAAACTTTACCCATTTTGTCACAGAACGTCCTTGGCGAAAGTTGAATTCAGTGGCAGTGTGTTTTGGCGCAAGAGATGACCAGTTTGGCCGCTTTAAGGTTGAGGTCGGTGGCTCTGTTGATGCTGTCAAACTTGTTCACCTCAGTGGATTGGTGAACTGTGACATTAATCGGAACGATAGATCGAGCAAATGGGGATGTAGTCCGTATTCGCAAAAGATAAGAGTCGTCATAACAAACACATCAAACACCGTCCTTCTGCCTCACGCGGGGATAAATTCATCATACATCATTCCCGGATATGGTTCCAATTCCAGCGAGATTGTCTTCAGTGATTTTCCAAATCCACTTCATCTGTCGTCTGGTCAAGATTTACGTCTGTGGCACCTGTATGGCTTAAATAATCATATAGCTGAAATAAGAGGGGGGAAATCATGCGCTAATGTCTTTGCAAAGTATATGAATTAAATCTTGGCCCAGTACAGCAAAACCTCTGTGTCGCGGAATATTCAGCTTTCTTTTTAATTTATGAGTCAGGTTAGGGGCCTACTGATGTGTTTTTTGGGGTGCATTGCTAAGGATGTAATGGTTAAGTAATTTAAGAGAATTTGGCATTATTTTTGTCAGTTTCCAACTTTTGTAAACCAATGACCCTAAATAAAACGTCACCATACCACGCCCATAGTCACGTGACCAATAAAAGAAAACTCTAATTTTGTCTACGTGCTACATAATTTGGGTATTTAATCAGTGGTTTGATAATTTGTATTCGTTTTTGCATCCAGTCAAGCATGGTTTTCTTTTTGAATGTTCTTTTTAAAGAGATACACGATACTGAAATACCCATAACATTTTCAAAAAAGATGATTTGAAAAATCAATGCTTAGCTATACTCTGTATTTGGGGATGAAACGTGCCATATGACAAAAAATTAATTCAATTTAAAGATCGCCGGAAATTTAGCTTTTTCTCAAAACGGAAGTCAGTTCGTTTACGCATGCGCAGTTGATCTGAGAACGACCGCGAGGAAGTTCGATGCAAACAACTGTTCGTGTCGAGAATTTTGATTGTGAGTGGGTTTTCTGGTAAGCTTACGATATTATGACGTCAATCAACGGAAGTAACATTTCACTTCCTTAGCAACGTCCAAAAAATCCGTTTGTAGGCCCTTAAACGAGCGCGCTATTTACGTTTAATGTTGCGCGCGCGCTCCACTTCAGTTTACATGTCGCACTTCTCTCAATTGACGCAATTCTCGTAGAGTATTTGATTTAAAGTCGCGTAATCTGCTAAAATTTTCAGTTGTGCAGAAACAGCCAAGTTAACCAGTTGTTCATCATGTTTGCTAACCAGTTATTGTAACTGCTATCCAGTTATTTGATGAAGTTTGACCGGACCGTTTGCCACAGTGTACGTCAAGAGACAAACTAGTCAAGAAGTAACCTTTCAGTTGAATTCTAAGTTTATTTGCGTTAATTTTATGTTTCTTTTGAACATTTATTTGTAAGACCGAGTGCCAACGTAAATTATTTGTAATTTGGATCGAATTGTCCTGTTAAATTAAATACGGTTCTTCTCCGTATTGGCGTGTTTTGTCTATTGTTCAACGGAGCACAAAATTCGATTTCCTGAACTAACCAGAGTTCCTGAGGACAAAGACACAATGACTGAACAGCTGCTAAAACAGACGAAAACAAACCGACGAGATGCCAAGGTAGCGCTGACGCGATCGGGAAAGTCACTCCGCCACACGATAGAAATTTAAAAGCGCCCGGGAAAAGAGGTGAGGGACGTAGCTAATAGAAAAGCATAAGTAGTTTCCAAAGTTGATTGAAGATGACAAAGAGTTTCAAGAACAAGAAGCATGGCTAGAGGAGAAGCAATATATGTTTTTAATAACTAATTCACACCAACTAAACACGTTTAATTAAACCAGGTTTAACAAAATAAAATGAGCAACGGAACGCTGAAAGACTGAATTTTACGTAGGGATCATGTAAGTTCTAATGTGTGTACTCGTTGTGTTGAATTTGGAGTCTACATTATGTCAGGTAGTACCTTGTGTGAAGAAAACAATTTTAAACCATGCTTAACTAAACAGTTTTTAAAAGTGTTTAAGCTTTGGTGTAAATGCAGTATAAATTTAGAGACTGGCACAAAACTGTACTTAGAAAGTACGGAAGCATTACCTAAGGCGAATCGAGTTGAGGAATGTCACCGAACTGACACTGAAAACAGTAATGAAGATACAATTAGTTGGGAGGTAATTCAAAGTAGAATTACAAAAAGCGATTGTGTTGCTAGTATTCGCTAACTACTACTGAGTTAGGTAATGTCGCAAACAACGTCCCTATAGTTAACGAAATCAGATAAAGAGAGTACTGAGGGCTTTGAAGTAATTAAGAACGAAACCTGTAGTTTCAAAATGGAAAAACCCAAAATGCCAAAGTATTCAGAGAGTACGCAAGAGATTCAGATCAGATTTCAAGCACGTAATTGAAGCCAGGTATAGCAAGCGGGATGCAATCAGATTTCTTCGCACCTGCCTGCAAGCTAGAGGGAAACCGCTCGATCTTATAAAGGGACTGGGTCAGATTACGATGCGGCGTGGGAGTACTTAGACTCCATTTACGGTGACCCAAGATTTGTTTCCGATACGATAGCGCAAGACATCGGGAGGTTCCGACCAATTCGTGATGGCGATGACGCCCAATTTTGTGATTTAATACACGTAGGGACGTCGGCTTACCGAGCGAAATCGACGACAGCCATATGCTTTCTATTATCCAGCAGGAGTGACAGAAATTTCCGGTCAAGGGATCTTGAGAAAATTAACCAGCCAGCAACATTGCTGGGCCTTATGACTTGGACTACCGCAGAAATGAACTCCAGAATGAGAGCCACAGCCCTACTTAGAACCGGAAGCAGTAATAATACCATCCACCATGTCTACGTGACAGCAGGGAGTGGGAGCGAAAACAAGAGCGACAGCCACAGATGTTTGATCTGCAAAACCCAACCACACTGTACCGACAATTGTCAGAATGTTTTGGCTTTAAATCCTGAAGAACATATCAATATCGCGCAAGCAAACCACGACTGTTTCAGCTCTCTAAAAAGAGCTGGGAGAGACCACACGTTAACCACTTGCAGTCGAAGGAGACGATGCACAGAGGCAGAGAACGGTATACAGTGCAGACAATACCAACATTCTCTCTTGCTCAAGCTCATGACAAGCAAATGGTTGAAATGAATGAAATGGCGTTCTCCCGAAAGCTACTGATCTAAACAACAATTCAAAGACTACAGAGGCCCCGTGCTTATTAATATTCCTCGATTAGCGGGTCAATAGCCCATTCGGCTTCGCCTCATGGGTTATTGACCCGTAGCCTTTGCGGGCTACGCGTCTAGTTGTTAAATAGGTCAAAAACAGAGAGGTTATGGCTTGGCTCACTAAAGAAAGCGACAGCAAACCACTTGGTATCAAATGGCCGAACAAACCAATAAAAGCGTCAGGGGTTTTCTTTAGCTATGACAATACTCTGCTCTACAAAGAAAATTTAGAGAGACAATTGTAAAAATTAAATGGATAAAATGAAATCTCGATTTCAAACATTATGATTGCATATTTGATGTATCTAAAGCAAAATCAAAACACTATTACACCCTCTTAGTTGGCGCTAAGGCTCGCCTTCCAAACAATAGTATAAACTTCCAACGGGAATTTAATGTTACTAAGGATCAACTTGAAAAGTCTTTATCATCTTCCACATACTGTAACTTGTGAGCCTTACCTAAAGTCATTTCAATAGAAAGTCCTAAATACAATTTTGAACACTAATGATAAATTGTATAAGATCCATTACATTGAAAACAAAAAATTGCTCTTTCTGAAACAACGAGAAGGAAACTTTATACCATCTTCGAATTCTGTTTCATTGTCCTCGTTAAAATACGTTTTGGAATGCCTTCGAACTACATATATTTCAGGTAACAAGTCAACAGATAAGTCTCAACCTACAAGATGTTATACTTGGAGTGATTTCTTCAATATGCCCTACACTAAATTATTTGATAATCATTCTCTATTTTCGAATTCCCCATAATACACTTTGTTTGCCCCCCAAATTTTGCATAAACTATTGTTTTCAAATGCTCTTGGGGACACTGCATAAGAGCATTTAAAAACAATGGTTTATGCAAAATTTGGGGGGCAAACAAAGTGTATTATGGGGAATTCGAAAATAGAGAATAGGCAAATTGTATCTATGGCACTGCAGAAGGAAAAATGGAGTTCTTCCAAATGTAGCTTGCCCTTGGGCAAAAGTGAACATCAAAATACAAACAGAAAAGTAAACACGTAATTGTTTAACTTGAGATTTTCTGAAGTACAGAAAATTTGGCAAAAAAAAGCAATCTACGAAACGTTTCTTTACCACTTTCTGGCAAATATTTGCAATACATTTTGTAATATTGTCCAAGAAAAATATAACGTAAGACAAAAACAATGTAATTTATTTTACGCTGAATAACTCACTCAAAACAAATGGAGCAAAACTATTTATATTCTTGTAATTTTACCATGCCAATTGTAAATCCAAGGAAATTTTCATGTACAAGGTTGGATTAAACCTAGTTATAATCTTACAATCTTACTGCAGGTATATCACTAGTAAGTCCATGGAAATTTCCATGTATAGGGCTGGAAAAAAATTATAAATATTCTTGTAATCTCACCATGCCAATTGTAAATCCATGGACATTTCCATGTATAAGACTGGAACAAAACAACTAATATTGTTGTAAATTCACAATGCCAGTATTGTAAATGGAACATGGAAAATTACATGGAAATTCCATGTATAAAGCTGGAACAAAACCATTTATATTCTTGTAATCTTACCACGCCAATTGTAAGGAAACATGGAAGTTTCCATGTGCAAGGCTGGATCAAAACTACTTATTATCTTACAATCTTACTACAGGTAGGTGTATATCACTAGTAAGTCCTTGGAAATTTCCTTGTATAACGCTGGAACAAAATCGTTAATGTTCTTGTAATCTCACCATGCCAATTGTTAATCCATGGAAATTTCCATGTATAAGACTGGAACAAAACCACTAATATTTTTGTAAATTCACCATGCCATTATTGTAATTGGAACACTATTGTAAATGGAACATGTGTGAACGTTGCATAACACTCATGCTGCTGCTTATCGCACAAGTGGGAACCAGGCTTTAAGGTTATTAAAATGGCAAATGGAGAAACCGGAAATGATTTTGATTTCGACTTTAATTGAAGCTTTCTCTTTCATAGTCATGATAAAAATTTTCCAGACTTTCTGTTGGAAATTGAGCGGCAACTACCCGCACGCGGCCTGCCCATGCGTGCAAAAGTTCATTAAAAAGGCGAACTGTTACAAGGTTTTTTTTTTCTTTTATGAATGGAAAGCGGGTAATAGGGATATAAATTGATATCTTAAATAATTAATATAGATAGAAGTGATGCTTAGCTAACATGCACATAGGAAGCTTTTAGTACGTGTGAATAGCTTACAGGGCCTAGTTCTACTAGAGGACAATTATGATTTGTTTTCAGGTATTTTCTAGACAAATTTGCATGTGAAATTGACCAGGGACAAAACTCCTAACTCAAAAGAATACTTGCACCAGGGAATTAAAAGCTCACGGTTGATGGAGCTGGAGTTGCTCAGGGTTCTCCCGAAAATTTGAAGTAGACAGAGAAAAATTTTCATGAAGCCGGGGAAAATTGCTTTCCTTGCCAAGCCAGCCCCCAAAAAATACATATACATTACTTTTCACTGAGTAGCCGCCGCCATAGCGTGTGAAAAGTACATGTTTATGGATAAAGCTAATAATTATTTTGTAAAAAGTTATTTAGTGTCAAATTCATTAATAAAACAAGTCTTGGTCTTATCAAAAACTTATATTCCTTCCTGCCTCTGTGATGTTTATAAATGATGCATGCTATAAACAGGTATGGAAGAACAGGAAGCACCTTTTTTTCTCTGTAAAGAACTCAGTAGTTTTGTTCTTGAACAAATTATAGAAACTGTAGATATACATGTACAAGCTGTAAGAGTTAAAATGTCATCAAAGTGAGCTAGGTCTTTGACAATCAACACGATTATTTTCTTCTCTCATACATTTTTCAGTTTCTTCCTGTCTGAAGCCATCTCTTGAATTTATAGTGAATACTCAGCATTTACATGTATTAGAAACAAAGTCCTGTTAATGCACTCAAGAAGAAAATCACAACCCTTGTCCACAAATGTAAAGCACAATCAGACAGTGACAAGGAGGGAACAGACTGTGTTGGAAATATTGTCTTATGTGGCAATAAGGATTGTAATTGTTACATGATTAAACTTAATAATAATTGTTGTATTACTGTTTTAGGGTACATTGAACTTTCCATAAACCCTTTTTGTAAATAATTTTCACGTTACTTTTACCCTTTTGGTAACAACATTTATATTGGTTTCAATGTTACAGTGTACATGGAAATTTCCATGGACCCTTTGGGTATAGAATTTTTGAATTGGTCTCAATGTTATGGGTTACATGTACTACATGGAAATTTCCATGTACCCTTTTGGACAAGAATTTTTGAATTAATCTCAATGTTACAGGGTACATTGAAATGTCCATGGAACCTTTCGGTATAGGATGTTTGCAGTAGTCTCAATCTTACAAGGTACATGGAAATTTCCATGTACCCGTTTGGACAAGAAATTTTGAATTGGTCTCAATGTTACAAGGTCCATGGAAATTTTTATGTACCCTTTTGGTGTATAATTTTTGAGTTAGCCTCAATGGTACGGGCTACATGTCTACACGGAAATTTCCATGTACCTTTTTGGACAAGAATTTTTGAATTAATCTAATTAATGTTACAGGGTGCATGGAAATTTCCATGGAACCTTTCGGTATAGAATGTTTGAACTAGTCTCTATGTTACAAGGTACATGGAAATTTTCATGAACCCTTTCGATATAAAAGTATTGAATTAGTCTCAATGTTATGGGGACCCTTTGAAATTTTCCACAATTTCTAGTCGAAACAATGTTTTTGTCCTTTTGAAGGATATTTACCCATTTTTGAGCTAGATCCCTTGATTTTGCTGCAATGAATTGTACGTCGTACTCTCCACTTGACAGCTGCCATCGTGCATATTCGCAGCAACAGAATGCGTCCTCAGAGTCATCAGAAAAACGCAGAGTACAGGGCGGCCAACTGCATCAGGTGGTGTCAGACATCTCTCGAAGCATGTGCCATTGAGGCTCATCATTTCTTGAAGCAAGTTGGTCCGTTATTCTTGAGTTTCCGAGGGTAATTTCATATCCCAATCGACGCTCTTTTCACACAGCTCCTGTAGGCTTATTATCTTGGTTCTGATAAGAAATGCGGGTAAAAAGACAATTGGATCGTAGCTCCTGGCTGAGGATCTTTCTCTTGGAAAGGATTCAGTCGGTTCTGAGGAGAGTAGTAACTCAGGTTTCACCTTTTTAAGGGTAAACATGTCTGTGTGACAGTTCCATGCCACTCCTAATACCTTTTTTTTTTCATTGACTCCCTGCAAAACCGCTGTTTCCTGTCTCTTCCTTTTTTTTTTTTTTTTGTTATAAACAGTACAACAATACGCACAGACTTACGAACCAAAAGTAACCTACATACAAAAACACCTAGAACACCACTATTTACAAACACATTCCTTTACCTACTGCCTATAAACTAATAATATTAAAAATAATAATAATAATAATAATAATAATAATAATTGTGCAAAAAAATTCCATTTGTCACAAAATTTGTGAATCGTTCTGTACCTGGCACTAATGTACGTACTAACACGTAATTTTTTAAGTTGTGATTTTCTGAAGTAGGAAACTTGGAAAGGAATACTACTTTTTACTTTATTCCAGGTAGAGAGAAAAAATTTGTACACTTAACCGAAAAATTGTCCATTGATTTAAGTCTTCAGACTTTATCAGCAGTTACATTGACTAAAGTGACCAACAGTGCTTACAACTGACTTGGTTTATTTCAACTCGTTTCTTGCATATTTTTACCACCTGTCCATTAACAATAACGATGCGCAAATAGAAGCGTTTATTTTTCCACATGTGTGTGGAAAATATCCCTATATGACACCTGGCCTGAAGCCTCAGGGTGCAGTCTTCCGACTGTGTAAGACCATATGATTGTGGACGAATCCCGTTTCCAATTTGAGAAAGTTACTCTTTTCCTGGATAGCAAGATAGTTTGAGCATGGATCAGTAGTGAGGCTAAGAGGTTTAAATCTTTTGTATCAGTCAGAGTCGGTGAGATCCAAACCAAAACAGACCCCACCCATTGGAAACATGTTCCTGGAGAGATGAACGTAGCTGACAATGTTTCTCGTGGCATACCAGTAAGACATTTGGTTGAGACGTGGCAACATGGACAAAGTTTCTTCGCTTGCTTGAAAATGAGACGCCTCAAGATTCGTCAACCAATGACCACCCAAAATTGAAGAAGAATATCACAAAGTTCACAAAATTTGCGTTCAGACCCTAACCCTAACTCTAACCCTAACCTTGCCAAAAGTTTATAGTAGCTTTATTTGATTTACCACGAAATACAAATAACGATAAAACAAAACAGTTACACAAAAGCAAATGAAAGTGGCGAGGAAGCCCAAAAAGAAACCATGAGGCTTATAGACATTGGGCTCCCTCAGAGTAAAAATAAAGCTAACATTAACGGTAAGGCCTGGATCGAAAGTAAAATACAATGAAGGTAAGTATAAATTAACTAATTACATAGACTGAGTTGACAGAATATAAAGTATGATACAAGTAACAACAAGAATGAAAATAATATCAGACATGAGAAGAAATATAACTATTTACTACAAGATTTATAACTAATAATTCATATATAATTTTTTTTTCAATTTCGTTTTGAATAAGTGGAGAGAATAAGATTCTTTAATATCGTTTTCTATAGAGTTATAATAAGTAGGTCCTTGGAAACTGACAGAAAATCTACGAAAGTTTGTTCTACAAGAAGGAAGGTGAAAATCGTTCGCATGTCTAGTGGCATAGCTATGGACTTGTTTGTTTAAAGAAAAATAATTGTTGAACTTTGAAGGCAAAAGAGAATGGTTAAGAGCAAACATAAGTTTACCCAATTCTAGCTGTCTAATATCGGAAAGTTTTAGTAGTTCTAATTCTTTGAAAATAGGGTCTGAATGAGAATCGAAAGTTGATTTAGAAATAATTCTGATAACTCGCTTTTGCAAAGAGACAAGACGGCGAAGATTGGTTTTGTACGTAGATCCCCAGACAATAATACAATAATGAAGATAAGGATAAACTAAACAATAATAAAGAGTTTCTAGACAAGGTTTAGGTAGAAAAAATCTTGCTCTATTAATGACACCTATTGATTTCGAGATTTTACGAGCTACTTGAGAAATGTGCGGTTTCCAAGACAGATGTTCATCAAGGACTACACCGAGGAAGACCGTTTCCTTAACCTGTTCGATTCTCTGGTCATTTATGCATATTTGCATTGGAAAATGATACCTTTTCTGTCTAGGCTTAAATAACATAAAGTTTGTTTTCTTCAGGTTTAAGGAGAGTTTGTTTGCCTTAAACCAAGTGGATAATTTATTAAGTTCGGAATTGAGTGATGCTGCCAGGTATACAGGATCTTTATGGGACATAAATAAATTAGTATCATCAGCGAATAAAATCAGCTCGACGAGCGTCGATACGTTATTTAAATCATTAATATAGAGCAAGAAAAACAAGGGGCCTAAAATGGATCCCTGGGGGACACCACAGCAGATAGTTTGAGGAGAGGAACATTGACTGTTAAATTGAACGAATTGCAACCTGTTGGAGAGGTAGCTTCTAACCCAGTCCAGAGCCACGCCACGTATACCATAGTGTTCGAGTTTGTCAAGCAGAATATTATGATCGACGGTATCAAAGGCCTTAGAAAGATCAAGGAAAACGCCAACGGCATGTTCATTGCGATCAAGAGCAAGAGAGATTTTTTCATGTAGGTCAATCAATGCTAACGAAGTTGAATGATTTTTCCTGAAGCCAAATTGATTATCACATAGAATTTCTAGTTTACTTAAATAATTATAAAGACGGTTATAAACAACCTTTTCAAGAAACTTAGAAAAGCTAGGGAGAATCGAGATCGGTCTATAGTTCGAAAAGAGTGATCGATCACCAGCTTTAAAGAGTGGTATCACGCGAGCAATTTTCATTTGGTCGGGAACAATGCCATGAGAGATAGATAAATTGATTATATGAGCTAAAGGATCGGCTATAATTTGAATTGACTGTTTTATGATGGAAATGGGAATTCTATCATGGCCAGCTGCCTTACCTGGTCGAAAAGCATTGGAAATTTCCGCATTGGAAAGCATTGGAAAGTTCTCTAGCTGGAGAAAGCTTACATGCTAAGGCTAATTCGAAACCTGCGAGCACAACGCCACAATAGGCACACGTATTATTGCACTTATTAGTTGCTGAGGATAAGGCACGGTCGCTATTAAACGTTACATTATTATATGACTAACTCCGTGAGCGGGCATAATGAACCAAATCTTGCGCTGTGATTTGCTACCAGAGCGGGCAAGATGGAGCTATACTGCCCGCTTGGGATTACTCGCTTGGGGACCAAGTGTGGTCCCCCAAGATCAAAAATCATTTTTTGGTGTTTCATCCAATATAATAAATCCTTTATTGACCAAGCTTATTCGGTCAAGATGGCTGGATATTGCCCTCTTTCTTTTTTTGCGTGTTTGTGGACCTCGACCTCGTCTCGGTTTGTACACACTAAAAATGAGAACTTGGTCAATATCCAGCCATCTTGGCCTCACGCTTTCTCAATAACCCGTATGTATTACACGAATAAGTTATTTTTTGGCCTGTTAAAGTTTTATGGAACAGAGTTGGCTCTCTTATTTCTTCGAAAGAATAACAATGCGCTTTTCGAAGAAACACTAAAACAATGGCAGCTTTCCCTGTCATTCTTTGTCTGATCTTTTCCCATACCCACGCATCACCTGCTAAATCATGTACTTATCAACCCCTGTGGGAATATGGCTTCGCTGTTGTTGATCACTCGTATCAATCATTCATTGCTAAGCGTCTGGCTTCTTGTTACATGGCTTGTAACATGCAACCAGCTTGTTAAAGCCTCAACTACAACCCTCCTGACAAGACTTGCGAGTTCAACAACGACACGAAATATTTTCGTCTCAAGTATTTTGTGGAGAAACTAACATCAGTATACGCTGATAACCCTGAATCCGGTAAGTGGATTTTTCTGTTTAGAATATCAAATATCAAATATCATGATCACCTTCATTCCTTTGCACTTCATTCTCGTTATTCTTATCTTCTGAGCAAAAAATGAATTAGCTATTATCTCAGACAATCAATGAAATTTATTCGTGAATCTGATTCTATGAATTGATGATTTATGTTGGCAATCAAAGTTTTGGCGGACAATAATGATTTCCTCTAAATTTAGAAATTTTGTACACGTTTGAAATAAGTAACCAGAAGCTTGAATTAAATATAATTTCATGTGGCGAATAGAGCAGAATTCTCCGGTTGGCCTCTCGAAACCAATCACATAAAAGAGTATTGTCCCAAAATGTGAACAGCGACCAGAAACGAACCAATGCGACGGAATTTTCGTTTTGTTCCGAAACTTAACGCCCACTTTGCAAGATATGCCGAATGTCCGAAATTATATTCTGTAAAATTTCCGTTCCATTCGATCAGTCCTTAAGCGTACCTATTGTTTTTGTTTGTTTTTGTTTTTTTTTTTTTTAATTCTTGGCCCATTGAGAGGGAGAAGCGTCCTTTGTCACCACTAAGGCCCCGTCCTCACCATCCTCAGAAACCCAGGGTAGATAGAGGGGACAAGGACAAAATCGGAGCGGGCGGGAAAAAACGCGACTAGCAAAAGTACGAAGATAATATAAGAGCTCTTATTTTTCCTTCGTACTTATTCCTCGTTGCATTCTTCTCGCCCGCTCCGGTCTCCGCACTATCTGCCCCTGGGTCTTTGAGGATACGTCCACGGTACTTTTATCCGGAATTTTTTTTCTTTCGGATTCAAAAATATCTGTTGGTTATTTAATAGTAATGCATGAAGCAGCAGTTAACCTAGCAACCTTTGTGGCTTTCTTAATTGGTGTTGATAGAAGAATCCTCCTTACAAGAAGGGGTTTCTCTCCACTAACTAAAACATTTATTTAGGTTCCATTCGTGAGCTCCATAAGGGTATATTTTTTAAAGTTCCAATAAAACACCATTCGCGTTAAATCGGCCTCGCTGCCATTGCTTGCACTGTGTCCACGGGATAAAATCTGCGCATTTCTACTACCCCCAGCTGAAACCTAGCAAAGATACGCGCAGAACACTCTAAGCGCAAAGACAATACTTAGTAGGGTAGTGACGGGTCTTCATTTTCCGACACGGAAAAAAATAAAAATAAAACGGAGAAATTCAAGTCAAATTATGACTGGATTGAAATCGGCAACCCAGTAATAAAACGATAAGTTCATCTTCTGAAATCAATCCTTGATTGTAGCTTAGAAAAATTACATCTTTTGTCATTCTGCCATTAGTGAATTTGTGAATTTGTGTTCGTCTAGGTTCGGCTCACACGCAAAGTGCACATGAAAGCGTAAGCGTTGCGTTTTTGTGACGTATTCCTTTTGAGATCGCAAGAATTTTATGCCAGTTCGATAAATTTTACCTTTGGACCTTGTTGTTTTTTGTCGCGGGTTCTGAGTGGAAAGTTCCCAAAAAAGTTTTTGGAGAAGCAAAAACAGCAAAATTAGTGTTACTATTTTATTGATAAAAGTAGCACATGTATACATCCTTAAAAATATATTGACTAAAAGTATTACCAGCATTCCTCGCTGTGCGATCTAAAAGACAATTGTCTCCAAGAGAGATGATTATAGAGATATATTTAGTTTTAAGATCTCACAACAAAAGGAAAAAGAAAAAATAGGTCAGCGTAGCTTCATGTTTATAAACTGCTCTGTCAAAGAAATGTCGATTTTGGCCTCAATAGCTGAAAGTTGCAGGTAAATATTATTCCATAAGGTCGCAGTAGCAAGTATAATAAATACTGTAGAAAACAGACAACTTTTTTAAAAGACATGTTTCGGCATGCTTATGCCATCATCAGTTTAATGAGTTCCTAAGTGTAGACAGTTATAAAGTCTACGGGTAGATGAAAAAATTATTACAACATGACGTAATACAAAAGCAGGTACTATTTACAGCGTGACACCAAACATCAAGGTGTAAACTAAAAAGTGAGAAAAGTGTTGTAATGGCTCAATTAAGTTCCGGTTTGATCTTATTTATATAAAAATCTTCTTTGAGTTTTAAATGAACACTTTTCTCACGTTTTAGTTTACACCTTGATGTTTAGTGTCACGCTGTAAATAACACCCGCTTTTGTATTATGTCATGTTGTATAATTTTTTCATCTACCCATTGACTTTATAACTGTCCACACTTAGGAACTCATTAAACTGATGATGGCATATGCATAAGCATGCCAAAACATGTCTTTTAAAAAAGTTGTCTGTTTTCTACAGTAAATATTAATTATCTCCGCTGGTTACGCGTAGTAATTTATGCGCATTTGTGACTGTGGAATCATCTTGAAGGATAGTTTAAGAGATAAAATAACTGTGAAGTAGTTAAAACTAGTAGTAATCACAGATTAGCAAAGTGCGTTCGATGTCTAGTTAAAAAATATTTTTTATTGCACTGATTGCCCGGAAATATTCAGGGAAAGTGGACTTGTGGGGTGCTTTCTGGCAGTACGCAGAGAGAATTTGAATCTCCTGTGAAAAGTAGCCGAGTTGACAAATCACAACTCGGCATCGTTGCCTACACGAATTGCCATGCGGGGGCGAATTGTGGTGTCTATTTTTCTACTACAGAGCTTTTTGATTTTCTGATAAGTAGCTTTAGTCATATTTGCTTGGGATACTTCGAAGAAATTAACACAACTTCAATTACGTTTGAAAACAACAACAAAGAAAACAGTCGAGCAACCAACACGTGCAACTGCAAAGCACGTGGATATATGGGGAGTTTTTACCGCTTTCATTTGAGCATGCCGGCATGGCGATAGTAACCCGATGTCGAGGCATGACATATTCACAATCACATCAGATTGAGGTCACGTGCCCCGGCGTCGGCCAGCCAGTCCAAGATGGCGTCCAAACCCTGAGATCGCAAGGCATCAGAATCGATATCCGCGAAACATATTCGGGACATTCGTAAAACGACACAACTACAATGCGTCCTCCTTCGTCGGAACGCAACTACCTTAAAAGTCTTTGTTAATGCCGTAGGGGTTGGCTCACAAGGTGCCACTTTGTCGTCTCAGTCGTCATTGAATTAGCACCTGACAGCTTGTTTTCGATGTTGTATTTGATTTCTATTTACTTTTCGACGAATAACATTCAATTAGGGCAATATTTTTTGTCAAGGACAGCTGCGAAAGTCACTCGGTGCTAAAAGCATCCAAATATCTTATATTCATTTCTTCGTTCCTCCTGGGGGCTTTCTCTTTTATTCGTTGCTTTTTGGGGAAAATGAAGATAATATGCTCCTGTGAGAACAAAAATGTCTACAAAATAAAAAACACGCCCACATACGCACAACAAGCGACCGTTTCGAAAACGCTTAAAGTTCTTAGCTTTGTATCTCGGTTGTTCGAAAGCCGATTAACTTAATCAAGGATTAGCGTAAACTTTTGTTTCATTTGCCAATTTTTGTTTTTCAAGATTGACTTCTTCTAATGTAAAGTTCCGCCGAATATCAACGTTGAACAGCATTTGGGAGTAGAGAAATAAATTCCTTGGTTAATTTTTAATTTGGGATTAGCGCTAATCGGCTTTTGAACAACCGGGCCCTGGTCCCGGGGGGGGGAGGGGGGGTACTCGACATATTCCTGGGTTGGGAGGTACGGCGCGGCCCCTCATACCCTGACCCTGTTTAAGACAAATATCGCTAATTTTCCTACCCATTTTAAGACAGAATTCCGATTTTTGATACGCTGTTTAAGACATTTAACCCAGTTTAAGACAAAAATTGATAAATTGTTACCCTGATTAAGACAAAAATGATAAATTCGATACCCTTTTCAAGACAAAAATCCCGAAAAACATACCCTGGCTGGCCGCACGTCCCTATTAAGGCCTTATAAGGGAGTACCCCCCCCCCCCCGGGGCCCTGGTTTCAAGCCTTAATACCCTGTCCTTTTCGTTCAAATTTTGCTCAATACGTTTCCCTTAAGAAACCCATTTTCATGTTGCAAGTGTTTGAAAAAGATATTACAGTTGTCCTTCCCACCGATTAGTTGTCATTTGTAATTGTCAAAGAGCTCAAGAATATTACCAAAAAGCGTTTATCACATAATGGGAAGTGAAAGCTATTGAATAGTGCATGGGCCGAAAGTTGTGTTTATACTGCTTATATTTAGAATAATGTGCTTTTCAAAAAGTGGTCTGTTCAACAATCCGTTCGGGTTTTTACTTATCCTAAGTCACGGGAGTATATCTTCAAGTACTATGTTTGGAAGAAACAACCTTCTTAGATCTTGTTAGAGGGCTAATTTTAGACTCTTCTTAGGTTTTTTGGCAATTAGTTAAGACTTTTAAAATCTTTTCAGCTCTCTCCGGAAAGTAAATACACACACCGATAGCAATTAGCAAAGTTTAATATGAAGTTTTGTTTTCTACATTAAACTTAAAAAAGCAGAGCTAAAGATATGTATATTTTTTATTACTTTCTTCCTTTTTGTTTAAGGTTCAGCAAACAAACAAATAAAATAGAAAGTATTATTAAGGAAATGAAAATATTACAAAAATAGTTTTAAACATCAGATTGAACATCGGCGATACCAAGCCAGGTAATAAAGGTTCTTGATTTTTAATGCTAAAATAAATTGGAAATGGGAACTAGATGGCTTGTGCAATGTAATTTAATTTAAAGAGTAATGGTGGACAAAATAAGGGCGAAAAGGTCTTAGAGAGTTTTTTCCCCTAAAGCCCTGTTCAAACGGTCATGATAGTTGATGATAGTTGATGATAGTTTCAACTATCATTCACTATCATTGACTATCATGTTTGCGATCAAACGGTCCATGATAGTTCATGATAGTTGACGAAATCGCGCAATGTGCTGGCGTAGCTAACTGGTACCTAGTCTCCTACCGCGCGCGATTGTAAACAAATATGGCGGGGATTTGAATTTCGTGACGAAAATGGCTGTGTATCAGCCGAGAAGAGCAGCTATTGCCAGTTCTTTCTTCGCTTTTCCAGTTACATCCCGATTGTGGTAGTCATCGCAAAAAATGTTCCACAAACATGGCCGTGCCTCGTACTCATCTATTAGGTTGCATATCAAACTACTACTCCACTTCTCGTTGTCTGGTTTTTTAGCTTTTTTAGCTTTTCTCACTTTCTCGCTTTCAGCGTCACTGTCGTCCGAATATTCGTCCAAATTATTGTTTTGTTGTTTCTCACAGGACGATGGCAAACTTGCGGTAGCCATATTGCATTGAGCCCGCCTTGGTTACCCCCGCTGACCGAAAAACTATCATGCACTATCATCCGCTCGGTCAAACGGAAAAAACTATCATGAACTATCATGTCGAATTTGAACATGTCCAAACTGCATGATAGTTGATGATAGTTGATGATAGTGAATGATAGTTTGTGTTCAAACGTGCGTGATAGTTGAAACTATCATCAACTATCATCAACTATCATGACCGTTTGAACGGGTCTTAATGCATATGGCGTCAATTTTAAGCTGTTGTTTGTAATTAATGGTGTATTAATTAATGATACGCCCTCGTTACTTATATGGAATCCAATCCTTCTTTAATTGCACCTTCCGTTATTTAAGTAACAGTTTTAGGTTTCGATATGTATCTGACGTTTTGAGACAGTACGGTTATTGTTAATTCGCTTTTCCTTTAAGATTAGAATTACTCAAGTTTTTCGCATGTGATTCATTTTCAGTTAAGAATAGTTGAGGATCATTTACCGAAATGGAGATCAATTTCCACCACTTTTACCGACACTGAGGGGAATAATTGTTTTAGTATGTACCACACAAGTTCAATAATCAGACGAGTTTATCGATAAAATTTGCTCCTCGGTAACCGAAGCGAAACGGCAAGCCCTTGTTCGTTTGGTCAGAGGTGAATAGTCACAATAATAGGTGCGGTTACACTAGCCATTTTGCCCTTGGGTAAGTGGCTATTCCCCACGGGGAAGCAATTTTTTATGTGTGACGGATCTGCCCAAAGGAAAATTTCCTGTGGGAAATTTCCGTGGATACGTCAAAAAGAACAAAAGAATTGCCCATGACAGTTCCAGATGTAAGTCTTTTGGTTAACAAAACCCCAAAGCGGCTCAACCAATCACAAGATTGCCAAACGCGAGGAAAATACATGCAGTGATCAACTGTGTGAACTACTGCGGACGTGGAAATACCCAAGCACGCCTTTTCTGGCCAGCAGCAAGTCGACTTCTAAATTATAAATTGGAGAGTTGCAAGGACTAGAGAAAGCTTAACTGAAGTCGGCGTCTTTGTTGCCTTTTTAAAATGAAGCGATGAATCGCTGAACTTAATTGAGGTGGACAGTTTAAGAGAAGCGCCGATCGTGACAATTACCGAAAATAAGCCAAAGAAAAGTTTGTCGTTCAGATGTAGATCTTCCATGTTTACTTTTTTTTTTAGATCATTAATTTTAATGTATTTTGTATTGTAATTAGTTTTTCAAAAACCATTTAGTGGAAAAGCTAATAAATCTCATCTTGTCTTATCTTAAAGGTAAGTTTCCCACCAAAACAGGCCAACGCTTACCTTCCCCTTGGGTAATTTGCAAGTGTGTAACCGAAAATGGGGAGTCGATCATAACCCAGGGTAAACCTAACCCAAGCCGTAACCCCAAGGTTCCCCATGGGCAAGAGGTCTAGTGTAACCGCACCGTCATCATCCATAAAACTTGCAATATCTTTTTTCACCCATCTCTTTTCAAACCGTTACATTTTTGCAGTGAATTTTCTTTTCTAGTTGTGCAATTAGTCAGGCTTGCTTTAAATTACTTCACTATCTGCCGTTACTTAAACACTTAAATAAATGGCCGCAACTCTGCAGAAGCTTGTTATCCAGAAATCACCTGCTTCCAGTTGATGAGAGAACCTTTTAGTGTAAATGACTGCGCATACAGTGAGTGTGGGCGGGAAACAATTATATTAGCATATTTGACGTCGGCTGATCTACTCGAAAACCTACGAAGGTTTCAATATTACATTTCTACTTTTCTCGTCGTCAAAGATGAGATTTCAACTTGCTGTGAAACTGCTTCAAAAACATAAAAACCAAAGCATATAATAATGTTCTTCAGAGGTATTCCGATATTTAAGGGACTTGCACCTTTAGTATTAAAGTTAAATGTGAGGGAATATGACATCAATATCCCTTCAAAGGAAGGTCTTTTGACTGAGGCTTTTCTTGCCCTATTTCTTACAAAAAAAAAGCGTTTTATTTAAATGTATTTTTTCCGACAATCACGCATCACGTAATTCTCTTCGATGTCGACAGATCTTTCATTCTTTTCAAATTTAAACCACTATTCTTGTCGTGGTTGCGTAAATTTCCGTTTATGGAAACATTACATTACAAACCTAACTTTAGAGATACTCCTTAGAGAAAAAACGTGTTCTTCTATCGACTATTTCCAACTATATAAAGATTAAATGGTACAGATAACTGGGAGTGGGTTTAAATTTCAGTAAATCTCTTCTGGGGGTCTTAAAATCTTCGATCGACGGCGACCGTTTCACTAGACTGGCAAAATAGACAAATATATCTTAGTCCCGTAAGGAATAAATCAATGATGAAATGGTCTATGAAATGAATCATATATGAACTGCGGATATGAAATCAAGTCAATCTATGATCTTCGCAGTTATGAGCGTAATTTTTGCAATTGCGAAGAGAAGCCTCATTTCATATACCATTTCATCATTGATTTATTCCTTACGGGATCATTAGAACCCACAAATGACCAGCTACCAACGTCAGTGGCTTCATAGCTCAGTTGGTTAGAGCGTCGCACCGGAATCGCGAGGTCACGGGTTCAAACCCCGTTGAAGTTCTGAATTTTTCAGGCTTCTCTACGCAATTGCAAAAATTGCGCTCATAACTGCGAAGATCATAGCTTCACTTCAATGATTTCTTAAGCTCCCACAAAATTAAGGCAAGATCAGTAAGGAACTTGTTTTATTCAAAATCGTTGATTATTTTGGGGTAACTTAGATTAACAATTTCCTCGACAACCATTTCTTTCTACATTAATTCATTTATGTACATTACGGGACAATACCCGTGGACAGTCAACCATTCGGGGCACGATCGTTTAATTTACCCTCCCGACAGTGATATACCACAGACAGACCACAATACTGGGAGCTCCATGCCCTGCGCGCTCTTTGCGAATAATTAACAATTATTCCACGAGAGCGCGTTGGATATGAGATGGTAAATAGCCAACGAGGTAGCGCCGAGTTGGCTATAACCAGTCTGGTAGCCAACAAGCGTGAATTGTTTTATTAAATTCTTTAAACTCGAAAAGTTTGGAAGAAAGAAATTCCAGCGAAAAAAGGGAGAAAGTCCTAAGATGCGATGTTGAGTTATACCTGGTGGCCTGACAGACGCAGGCTCATGACCAAAACATTTCTCACCTTTTTGCGTGCTTGTAAGCTTCGGAATTGATCAAAACGTTCCACAAAAAGGTTTTTTTTCCCTTTATACCGGGAGAAATTTCGCTCACTAACGTGATCAGTAACTTTGTTTTTCCACCAAAACAAAAGAAAATGTTTGCATGATAATAAAGCTCAATTTCCAGGGGATTAGTTGGGTACACTAACATGGCCGCCGTGACGTCACGTGAAAGCACTCTATACCGAGCGGAATGAGTGGTCGTACCTCGACAAAGAAATGTACCAAGGTGGAAAACGCCAGAAATAATTCAGTCTGTTGTTTCTCAAAAACCTGTGAAAATCACGCTGTGC
>NC_090875.1:33042109-33074609 GCF_036669935.1 Montipora foliosa
AAAACTTGCAATATCTTTTTTCACCCATCTCTTTTCAAACCGTTACATTTTTGCAGTGAATTTTCTTTTCTAGTTGTGCAATTAGTCAGGCTTGCTTTAAATTACTTCACTATCTGCCGTTACTTAAACACTTAAATAAATGGCCGCAACTCTGCGCAAGCTTGTTATCCAGAACTCACCTACTTCTAGTTGATGAGAGAACCTTTTAGTGTAAATGACTGCGCATACAGTGAGTGTGGACGGGAAACAATTATATTAGCATATTTGACGTCGGCTGATCTACTCGAAAACCTACGAAGGTTTCAATATTACATTTCTACTTTTCTCGTCGTCAAAGATGAGATTTCAACTTGCTGTGAAACTGCTTCAAAAACATAAAAACCAAAGCATATAATAATGTTCTTCAGAGGTATTCCGATATTTAAGGGACTTGCACCTTTAGTATTAAAGTTAAATGTGAGGGAATATGACATCAATATCCCTTCAAAGGAAGGTCTTTTGACTGAGGCTTTTCTTGCCCTATTTCTTACAAAAAAAAAGCGTTTTATGTAAATGTATTTTTTCCGACAATCACGCATCACGTAATTCTCTTCGATGTCGACAGATCTTTCATTCTTTTCAAATTTAAACCACTATTCTTGTCGTGGTTGCGTAAATTTCCGTTTATGGAAACATTACAAACCTAACTTTAGAGATACTCCTTAGAGAAAAAACGTGTTCTTCTATCGACTATTTCCAACTATATGAAGATTAAATGGTAGAGATAACTGGGAGTGGGTTTAAATTTCAGTGAATTTCTTCTGGGGGTCTTAAAATCTTCGATCGACGGCGACCGTTTCACTAGACTGGCAAAATAGACAAATATATCTTTTGATCTGACAATATAGACTAAGTTCTTCTCGTTTATTTTCAACTTATGTACATTTCTGGCCCTTTGCCTGCAAATCTGCAACTTGAAATTGTTTTAACATCGCTGTTCAATGAACCATTTTCCCGGGCCTTCAGATCTTTGGTTCTTGTTTTTGGCAATAGTGCTTACACCTATCTTTTCAAATACAGCTAACAAATATCAAATGCAACATGGATTCTTTAATTTTGGTTTTGAACTTAAGTATCACCAGCAATGATTTCTTAATGATGAAATGGTCTATGAAATGAATCATATATGAACTGCGGATATGAAATCAAGTGAAGCTATGATCTTCGCAGTTATGAGCATAATTTTTGCAATTGCGTAGAGAAGCCTGAAAAATTCAGGACTTCAACGGGGTTTGAACCCGTGACCTCGCGATTCTGGTGCGAAGCTCTAACCAACTGAGCTATGAAGCCACTGACGTTGGGAGCTGGTCATTTGTGGGTTCTAATAGTCCCGTGAGGAATAAATCAATGATGAAATGGTCTATGAAATGAATCATATATGAACTGCGGATATAAAATCAAGTGAAGCTATGATCTTCGCAGTTATGAGCGCAATTTTTGCAATTGCGAAGAGAAGCCTCATTTCATAGACCATTTCATCATTGATTTATTCCTCACGGGATCATTAGAACCCACAAATGACCAGCTCCCAACGTCAGTGGCTTTATAGCTCAGTTGGTTAGAGCGTCGCACCGGAATCGCGAGGTCACGGGTTCAAACCCCGTTGAAGTTCTGAATTTTTCAGGCTTCTCCACGCAATTGCAAAAATTGCGCTCATAACTGCGAAGATCATAGCTTCACTTCAATGATTTCTTAAGCTCCCACAAAATTAAGGCAAGATCAGTAAGGAACTTCTTTCATTCAAAATCGTTGATTATTTTGGGGTAACTTAGATTAACAATTTCCTCGACAACCATTTCTTTCTACATTAAGTCATTTATGTACATTACGGGACAATACCCGTGGATAGTCAACCATTCGGGACACGGAGTCTTTTACACCGTGAGATCGACCTCCGATCGTTTACCCTCCCGACAGTGATATACCACAGACAGACCACAATACTGGGAGCTCCATGCCCTGCGCGCTCTTTGCGAATAATTAACAATTATTTTACGAGAGCGCGTTGGATATGAGATGGTAAATAGCCAACGAGGTGCGTAGCGCCGAGTTGGCTATAACCAGTCTGGTAGCCAACAAGCGTGAATTGTTTTATTAAATTCTTTAAACTCGAAAAGTTTGGAAGAAAGAAATTCCAGCGAAAAAAGGGAGAAAGTCCTAAGATGCGATGTTGAGTTATACCTGGTGGCCTGACAGACGCAGGCTCATGACAAAAACATTTCTCACCTTTTTGCGTGCTTGTAAGCTTCGGAATTGATCAAAACGTTCCACAAAAAGGTTTTTTTCCCTTTATACCGGGAGAAATTTTGCTCACTAACGTGATCAGTAACTTTGTTTTTCCACCAAAACAAAAGAAAATGTTTGCATGATAATAAAGCTCAATTTCCAGGGGATTAGTTGGGTACACTAACATGGCCGCCGTGACGTCACGTGAAAACACTCTATACCGAGCGATAAGAGAGCACTGGGACGAACTCGTACCGGAATGAGTGGTCGTACCTCGACAAAGAAATGTACCAAGGTGGAAAACGCCATAAATAATTCAGTCTGTTGTTTCTTAAAAACCTGTGAAAATCACGCTGTGCCCTGAACTATTTTCAAAATCCTGTGAAAATCACACAGTTTTTGTCAATTCCATTGTCTTCGTTTCGATCCCACGAAGATGTGAGCCTCCCAATTAGCCGGTACTTGTTCCCTTCAACAAAAGATCTGAATTAATCATAGTACCATGGTTGGTACAACAGCACCGGAATACTCAGTTTAATTTTACAATTATATTAAGAAAAATACGTGTCTTTTACATTTTATAAAAATTTATCAGGAGTAAAATCATGAAAAACCATGAAATAAGTCAGATATTATATTAAATACCTCGAACGTCGGTATTAATCCATATACATCCCTCAGGCCTACGGCCGTCGGGAGGTATATGGAATAATAGCTCTATTCTCGGTATTTATCTCATAGTTACAATATTACACGAAGAGTTTTCCTTCATTTGAGGCCACAATTCAGCTGCACTTAAGAGTGACCATCAATAATAATTACAGTAATTAAATTTCCCCACAGGTATCAATTCACATTGGACGTTTTAATATTTATAGAAAGCATTGACGTTTGTATTGAAGTATAATGGCACGTCTTTCCAAGAAACACGATTAAATCTATAACGGGTTTTCCCTTTATTTGACATTGAACATTTTTCCTTTCACATTTATGCATTTAATTTTTCATTTCAATATTGTTGGAGAGTTTTCCTTTCGCTTGAGATCAGAATTCAACTATATTCATGGTGTCTCATTACACTAATTAAGTTAATTCAGTAGTCGTAGTATATCTCCCCCTCCGAGGATCAATTAATTTTTCACCTGTTAGTTTTATAGAACAGAGTTGGGTCTGTGGTACTCTTCAAGAGATTAACAGTTCGCTTTTCGAAGAAACACTAAAAACTATGGCAGCTTTTCCTGTCATTCTTTGTCTGACCTTTACCCATAGCCTTGCATCAGCCGCTAAATCATGTACTACTAATCAACCCCTATCAGAATACGGTTTCGCTCTTGTTGATCACTCGTATCATTCATTTATTGCTGATCGTTTGGCTTCTTGTTACATCGCTTGCAATATGCAACCAGCTTGTCAAAGCCTCAACTACAATCTTGCTGACAAGACTTGCGATTTCAACAACGACACCAAATATTTTCGTCCCAAGTATTTTGTGGAGAAACCAACATCCGTTTATGGGAATAACCCTGATTCTGGTAAGTTGGTTTTTCTGTTTAGAATATCAAATATCACCGTAATCCCTTTGTACTTCATTCTCGTTATTCTTATCTTGTGAGCAAAAAGAATTAGCTTCTAGTTCAGACAATCAATGAAATTTATTTGTCAATCTTATTCTATGAATTGATGCTTTATGTTGAAAATCAAACTTTTGGCGGACAATGATGATTTCCTCTAGATTTAGAAACTTCGTACATGTTTGAAATAAGTTACCGTGGGCGCTTTCCCTTTAACCAGAGGCTTGAGTTAAAAATTTCGGTAATTTCATGTGGCCGCTCGAAACCAATCACATCAAAGAGTATTGTCCCAAAATGTAAACAGCGACCAGAAATGGACCGATGCGACGGAATTTTTCTGATGTTCCAAAACTTTAGGACCACTGTGCAAGATATGCCAAAATGTCTAAAATTAGAGACCCTGGGGCAGATAGTGGAGACGAGGACAAAATCGGAGCGGGCGACTTGCAAAAGTGCGAAGAAAAAATAATCGGCTCTTATTTTTCCTTCGTACTGTAGCTCGTCGTATTTTTCTCGCCCGCTCCGGTCTTGTTTCCGTCCGCACTATCTGCCCCTGGGTCTTTGAGGATGCGTCCACAGTACTTTTATCCGGATTTTTCTTTTATTTTTCGGATTCAAAAATATCTGCGTCCACACTTAGCGTATTCCAGTCGTTTTTGCATCGTTTTTACTGTCCACACGTATCCGGATACACAATTATTACTCTAGCGTCCAGTGCTTTTGACAAAGATTTTGCTTGATGAGCACGCGCAAAAATCGTATGTTGGCGCCATTTTCTCTGTTTTGCTAACGAGATGTACGTGAGAGTCTTTCAAATGAAGACTTGCTTCCATATCTCAAAGTGCCCTTGGACGTGAGGTGCCTGGGAATGAAATTAAATTACTGGAATCGGTCAGTGTAAAATGCAGACCGAAGTTATAATATAACTGTTGAAAAAGCCCAAACCCCTTACAAATGCTAACCTTAGGCCTAATTAGGCCGAAAACAATATTTAGGCCTAACTGTTAGCATTTCGATTCCAATGATTTAATTTCATTCCCAGGCACCTCACATCCAAGGGCACTTTGAGACATGGAAACAATTCTTTACCGTCTTTCAAGATCTAAGGACCGGATACGCCATGTTGATTTATCTCATCCAGGAGAGACTGGATCCAGCGCATTCGTAAATTTACAGATACCACTGTCCACACGTATCTGAACTTGCAGCGTATTCAAAAAATTGCACTCTGGAGACCTCATTCTAAAATTTCCGATTTCGCTGGATACGTGTGGTCACAAGCTGTATTCGAAAAAAAATTGCGGATAAAAAAAATCCCAGCTGCGTGTGGACAGGGCCTAATTCGCAGAGAACAGTACAAAAATGTACTTAAAGACCTAAAATGCTCGCCGCTTGTGCAGCACGAATATTTTTCCTCTTAGAACCCATAATGATATTTTGTTGCGTGGCCATTGCTCCACCCATCCACTTTTCTAAAACACCGTAATATTTTACGCTGTGAAAGTAAGAGGACTTCTCAGACAAATGAAAAAAACATTGCTGTCCTTTACGCTAACCCATAACCAACGTTATCGTGCGCGTACAACAGTCATCACTCATTTTCTATATTTCCTTCAAGACTCTTCTTACCAATCAAACACTAGGATAACCTTGCAATATTCCGGAACTCCAAGGACGTGAAATGATTTACGTAACGGACTTTGCCCACATATTGATAATGATCCGAGAATTCTATTGACATTTGCCATGCGCGCGTACAAGAACAGTCACCGCTAACATTTTCTTTTTGTCATCGCTTATTTTCTTATTTCCTTCAAGACACTCGCGACCAACTTAAAGAGGATGATAAGATTGCGAAAGATGACACAACGGTTTGAAACAGCTTTTAACTCAGTCGTTACACCCGTTTGTAGTATTTTATATCGTTTTCTTTCCCATTGAAACTCCGAATATGTTTGATGATTGCGTTCAGCCAAAATGATGCGCCGGCTAATCGACGGCGTCGATTGGAATCTTTCGTTCATAAAATCGAGATCTTCACTGACTCTTTTAAATTACAGTTGGATTTGCTTAGGAAGCGAAAACAGTACGTTTTCTTTTTAAACTTTGCGTTTAATTTAATAGATTGTATTGATTTACTTGGTCTTTTAATTGTCTCGTATCATTCTCGGTGAGTGGAGAACTAAAATGGAAACGAATACCATAAGCCTCAAGAGAACTTTGCAATTGCCAACAGGGGAAGGAAAGATTAACCAATTGTGAAGCCGGTTATGAAGTAATGTTTCTTATTTTATCGAACTGATCAGAAGTGAATCTTTATTTTTGATTGTTGACTCTTGCTATGTAAACAACTCTGAGCAGCAATTTGTCTCGTTTTAAGTAAGAAAATATCAGGATTAATCAATTCTTGTGAAAATAACAAGACAAGTATAATCATTTCTCTCACGATGTATTCACTTGTGTTGTAGCCGATAACGACGTTTCGACCGTCTCGACTGATTGCGGGCTACGCTTTGTATCACGGAGGTCGGCTCTGATTGGTGGAATTCAGGCTTATTGTTCCTTTGAGTAATTTCCTGAGATCTAATATGATTCAAAATGGTTCCCTCGTTCTCGTATCGATCGCCTGTCGTGTTATCAACACTTCGGGGAATGTCGAAGCCATTATCCCTGTTGATGCTGCAAGTGTGAAGTCTTATGAGGTTATAGCTTTCTTCGCTCTGTGACGTCAGCTGTTCATCGGTCCACTTAATTGAGGACCATTATACAATGTGTGCATCATTAAGCTTATAACATAATCGGCCTTATCGCCTGAAGAAAATCAGCAGTAAGAATTCGAAACGTCGCAATCTAGAACAGAAGAGACACAACGTAGGACAAACGATCAGAAGACTGCCATGCGGGAGGTCGTGAGTTCGACTCTGGCCGGACCAACACTCGGGGTAACTGAGCAGAAAATTCTGCCTTTTGCAATGACACCCGCAAATGGCTAGACTTTCAAGTCTCTTCGGATAAGCACTATAAACCGCACGCCCCGTCTCACAAAAATCCAACATGTTCATAAGTTCCCTATGGGACGTTAAAGAACCCACAAATTATTCGAGAGGAGTAGGTGATCAGGTTCCCGGTGTTATGGGTCTCCATTATGAGTGTATGGGTGGGTGGGTATAGTGGTCCACATTAGCTGAATAGCGGCCAAAACTTCAACCTGCTCAAACAAATAAAAAAACAAACAAACAAGAAAAGGTATTTTACGATATGTAAGTAAGTAAGTAAGATATTAATCAATAGTGTGTCTAAGCCAGTTTATTTTACAATTTATACCAGCTTTTACTGACCAAATGTTTTCTCCTTTTAAAATTTACCTATTTTGTCACAGAACGTCCTTGGCGAAAGCTGAATTCAGCTGCAGTGTGTTTTGGCGTAAGAGATGACCAGTTTGGCCGCTTTGATGTCGAAGTCGGTGGCTCTCTTGATGCTGTCAAACTCGTTCACCTCAGTGGATTGGTGAACTGTAACATTAATCGGAACGATAGATCGAGCAAATGGGGATGCAATCCTGAATCGCAAAAGATAAAAGTCTTCATAACAAACGCATCAAACACTGTCCTTCTGCCTCACATGGGGATAAGTTTAGGATACACCATTCCCGGGTATGGTCCCAATTCCAGCGAGATTGTGTTCAGTGATTTCCCAAATCCACTTCATCTGTCTTCTGGTCAAGAGTTACGCCTGTGGCACAGTCAAGACTTACGAAATTATCATGAGAAAGATAATGACGGAAACTCATGCGCTAATGTCTTCGCAAAGTATTTGTAATCTTGGCCCATGGCCAGTAGAGCAAAACCTCCGCTCTTATTTAATCAGTTCAGGGCACAACTGTATTTAGGAAACACTGAATTTGTGTCCAGGAAGAAATGTAGAATTGTAATCGGTTGATCTGTTTCCTCTCTTGAAACAACAACAGCATTCTCTGCTCTCTTTACATGAGAATCTAAATTTCAGTTGCTTTTATGTAAGGGGAATCTTTGATCAAGACTGACATTTTGCGCACTTCCAAATCCCGTTGGGTGCGTCATCAACTGTCCATACGTAAGGACGTACGTCCACACCTCCATTTATGCCAATGTGAACGGTATCACGCTACTTTACAGCATACATCTCCAGGTTTTGATCAATTGTCACCTGTCAAAATGGGTTATCCGCTGACCAGTATCACGTGTCCATATCGCAGGCTCAAGCTTAGAGCTTACCGAAGTCAGCTTTTTTTTTAAGTTGACCGCTGACCAGAGACTGATTTTTGATTGAATTGTAGGCTCAATTCAGGTTCAATCACCTAAACATACTACGAGAATACTACGTCAACTATAGTTCTTACACAGTCAACGCTTTTCGTGTTCTGGTAAAAAACGGTTTGGAAAATGTTTGATTTCTGCATTTTTCGCCGGTTTCAATCCAGTTTGACGTATCATGGTAGCTGTGGTCCACACTGGCGGCTACGCAGTTATTCAAATCAATTATAACAGGAATATAAACTTAAAGCTGAGTGTTTTTATCTTTAGAAGCTCTAATGCCTGGAGGACCTATGACTAGAACAGAAAAGAAAGGAGAGAGAAAGAGAACGACAACGACAAAACAGAATAACAGTAATAGCTCATACTTAGTGGAAGAGATTACTGTCAATATGAATCACGACAAATTCGTAGTGCTACACTTTATTCGCTGAACGGCAAAAACTCTCCAATACAAAAAGGAATATAAAGCAATAACTCGGTCAAAACTACTCATCAAATATCCAGTTCCATTAGACGTCCTTGACTGTGTAGGTGCGAGAGACAGAGAGAAAGAGGTTTTCTAATAAAGAGAAAGGATTTCAACAAATGTCGCAATGTTTCTGAATAAGCGGCAAAGAAAACTCTGAGTTCTTACCAAACTGTTCGGCTCCAAATTCACATCTTTGCTCCTCTTACAAACAAACCCGAGCACATGGCATCAAAGACTCACAAAAAAATCACGTGACGCGAGACCAAAACTACTTAGGTGAGTTGGGAGCGACACCGGCCCCTAAATGACTTTCCTTTGAAATTCATTTCCACACAGTCACATTAAAGGCTCCCTACTCCAAAACTCAATTTTTTTTTAAACACAGTCTCTAAACAGAAATTCATCTCATCTATCCATCTCCAGGCGGCACAGACTTGTAATAGGTCTTCTAAGTATAACGGTACCTGCTTTAATTTCTTTGTGTCGTTGTCTTTTGGCATGGGTCACCACTGTGGAGGTAGTCTTTACTTTCACCACACGTACAAAGCCACAACTCGCGCAATTAGCCATTTTCCACGAGGGTAATTCTCATCTACCATCAGGACTACATCACCTACCTTGACATTGTCTTTTTTTTTTATTATTATTTAAATTTATAATTATTACACACACAATAACAACAACAATAATAATAATAATAACAATAATAACAATAATGATATACACGATACGTCTAGAGGTCTTGAATGTGATGGAGGATCGCTTTCCATTTCTCATTATGACTATCTACAATATCATTTTGCTCAGCTATGACACGCTCCACTTGACAAGCAATTTTTATTTTTGTTTTTAGAAGTGAAAGGGAAGGATTCACTTTAAGAAGTCTACATTGGAAAATAACTTGTTTACCTAGTAATATAATATGGTTAATCAGTTGCGTTTCTTTTCCAAAGAGCCCAAACATTATACTCACATCTGTCAAACACTGGATTGTCGAAAAGTAATTTTTCAACCATTCAACTACAGAAAGCCAAAAAGCAGTTGAAATTGGACAATGTATAAATAGATGCTCGAGGGATTCCTCTGATATTTGACAAAATGTACACAAAGGTGAACTGGTTATTCCTATTTTATAGAGGGCTTTATTTACATAAAGGATTCTATTTAAAACCTTATACTGAAATTCTCTTATCTTTGAGTCTAGTGAAGCACGTCTAGGGAGGAGATAAATGTCTTTCCAAGATAAGTCATGTAATGGAAATAAACGTTCGTATTTAGATATTGAAATCGGGGGCTTCTCAGTTTTCTTAATTAGTTGCCAATATAAGTATCTGGAACAAGACGGAAATATTGAGTTCTGCGATTCGTGGGCCTCGGGCAAAGTGCTGGGCATGTCCCTTAAAAGGGTCTTCCACTCCGATGGAATAGAGTTAAAGACACTCATAAGGACAAAAAACTCCGCACCGGTTACGTTTTGATTTTGTAATGTCCTACATGATTTCATTCTACCGGAATCAGTCAAAATATCACTTACAGTAAGAAATCCTTTCCTTAGAAGTTTGTTCCTAAACAAAGGTTTTCCATCTATACATAAGAACTTGTTATTCCATATGATTTCCTTTAGCACATCAGCTAAAGTGGTAACTGGTGATATCTTATAAAGCGCCCATTCAGTTAAGCATTCCTTGTAAAATTTAGGAAGGGTCCTCGGCAAAAAACGTACACCTTAATTACAGTTAGTTAAGAAAGCGCCCCTAAAGTCAGCAAGATAGTTATCAAGAAACAATTTCCAGGTACTATTATAACCTTCGAGATATTTCTTCATGCACATGATTCTTTGAGCCTTGATAAGTGTTTCAATATGTGGCATACGTAATCCACCATCTTTATAGTCACTTATAAGTGTGAGGCGCTTTATTTTATCTTTCCCCGAATTCCAAATAAAATTGAAAAGAACCTTATTCACCAGCTTCACAATCTCTTTGGTTAAAGGGATTAACGATGCCCGGAACATGATTTTGGGGATTGCGAAGGTCTTAATAATTTGAATTCTACCAATCAGTGTTAAGTTTCTCCACCGCCATGCATTGATAGATTTTTGAATGGACCTAATAATATTTTCAAAGTTGAGCTCCTGATACTTTTGCCAGTTATACGTAAAGAAAATGCCTAAAATTTTCATTAGTTTGTTTACTTTGTCAACGCCAATATACTCTGGCGACTCATGAAGGCTACCAAGCCAATACGATTCTGTTTTCTCTTCGTTCAACCTTAGTCCAGAAATTCTACCAAATCTATCTAAGAGACCTTGCAGCAAAAGAAAGGACTGTGTATCACTAACAAAAGTTGTCAGATCGTCAGCAAAGACGCTAAGTTTAACTTCACATTTACCAACTTTGATTCCTTTAATGTCATTATTTTCACGAATACTTATATTGACAATTTCAAGGGCAATAATAAATAGGTATGGTGACAAAGGATCCCCCTGGCGAACTCCTCTATTGACCTCAAAAATATCAGATGCGAAGCCATTATTCATAATACAACTTGAGATGTCCGAGTAAAGTACTCTAATCCAGTGCAAAAAGGAGTCGCCAAAATTAAAAGCTTTTAATGTATGAAACAAATAATTCCAGCTTAAAGAATCAAAAGCTTTCTTAAAGTCAAATGTTGTCATAAGACCCGGAATATTCTGTAGTTTGGTATACTCCATTACATCATTTATTGACCTCACTGCGTCAAAGATCGTTCTCCCCTTGACATATGGGCATTGGTTTTCATGAATGATAAATGGGAGAGTCTTTTCGAGCCTTACTGCTACAGCTTTAGATCCGATTTTATAGTCCACATTTAGCAACGATATCGGTCTCCAATTATCCACATATCTTCTATCCTTGTCTTTCTTTTCAATTAACCGGATAATTGCCTGCCGCTGGGAACTTGACAGTTTGCCATTTAAATATGCAGCATTTAAAGAGTCTACCAGAAGAGTGCCTAAAATTGGCCAAAACGCTTTGTAAAAACTCAGCCGTAAGGCCATCATTTCCCGGCGATTTATAATTTTCAAATTTCTCTAGAGCTTTATAACATTCAGTGTAAGTCAGCAATCCATCACACTGTTGGCTTACGTTATCCGATAACTTAGGTATGCTAACGTTCTGAGTCTGAAAGGAATGGAAAACATCTTCATCAAAATCTGAATCCCTATTAGCGTATAGATCTTGATAGAATTATTTTAATTCAGCCATAATAGCTTTGCAGTTTGTCACTACTCGTCCTTGTTTGTCAAACAACTTTCGAATACAGTTTTTCTTATTTCTGGATTTTTCAAGACCCAAAAAGTATTTGTTATTTTTTTCTCTTTTTTTCATACCAATTAGCTTTGGACCGTATAATGTTTCCACGAGTAATGTAGTCATACTTAGAATCATATTCACTTTTAAGTTCTTCAAGCTGCAGTATATTCTGTTCCGTAGGATTACAAGCACAAAGTTCCTCACTTTCTTTAAGTTTCTTTTCAAGATCAGTAAGTTTATTCCTTCTGTCTCTTGCCTTTGTTTTACAAAAAGAAATAGTACATTGTCTGATTTTATATTTGATCAAGTCCCAGAGGAGTCTTTTGTCGCTCACCTCTTGAAATTCTGTTAACCAATCTTGGTAACTAGAGGCAATAAGATTAAGGTAGTTGTAATCATTTAAAAGGCTAGAGTTGAAAATCCAATGTGATGGGCCCCGGACTTTGTCCTCAAAGCTATTAATTTGCAAAGTGATGGCCGAGTGGTCAGATTTAATAGAAGGTATTATATCCGAATCTTCAATAAAGTCCTGAAGTCCATCACTAATTAACCAATAATCTAGGCGTCGCTGAATAAGAGGTTTCTTTTGTCTCCACGTAAACTTTTTTTTGTTAGGGTTCCTAATTCGCCAAATGTCAACGAGATCGTATGCCAGTTTAATCTCCATAATATTTTTAACCGAGTCTTTTTTTCAACACGTCCACCATAATTGTCCAATTCTTCATGTAAATGAGCGTTAAAGTCACCTCCGATGATCAACTGACTACTAAACGTCCCATCCGTTTCGTCTAAAGTTGACAAGATTCTTGAAAAGAAGGAGCATTGCTCTGATGTTATGTTTGGGGCGTAAATGTTTAGTAATAAGAACGGAGAGTCTTGAATCAGAGCATCTATAAGAACGTAACGACCATCAGAATCAGACTGAGTGTTTTTCATTTCAAATTGTAATTTGTCATTTATTAAAATCAGAACACCTCTACTGTGATTGGTACCGTGAGAAAAGTACATTTTCCCGGGCCACTGAAATCGCCAACTTTCAACAATATCCGGAGTGCTATAAGGTTCCTGAAGAAAGGCAACATCAGCATTTTGCTTATGTAACCAATTAAATACTGCTTTTCTTTTAGTAAAACCCCGAATCCCTCGAGCATTTAAAGAAATGATTTGAAGTGAGTGAGCTGAGTGAAGAAAACAAATAATTAATTGTAAAGCGCCTCTTTAAATGTTTGAACCAAAACTTGAAAAAGGTACGTCGCTAAACCATCTAGACGTAAAAAACAAACCAAGACACTGACATCCAAAGTTAACAAAGAAAAATCTACAGGGAACTGCCCCAGCACGCACCCAGCCCAAGAAACTAACTTGAACGGCATGGTTACCTGCTTGAAATAGTTGTCAAAACGGTCTCAGGGGAGCTCCATCTCATTTACCGACCCAATTTTCCTTTGAAAAGAAGGGTACAAAGCCTACTAGGTGTGAATTGTTTCAAAGCGTAAAGAAAAACGTTCCTAATGAGCATTGAAAAATAGCGAAAGGCGAAAAGAGACTAACAACAATATTTACATAGGAGCAACTTTTCCGTTTATAAAGAAATTATCAGGTTCAGCTTTGCTAAAAGCAACTTTTAGTCCTTTCTTTTTCGCCTCCTTCAATTTGGGCATTTGTTTTCTCCTTCGTTCAATTATTTCCTTCGGAAAGTCCTCCAGAACTTTTATCTCTGACGCACGATTAAGGCCGAAAGACGCACTCAAAACTTTCTCTCTGTCGGGATATCGTAAGAATCTCGCAATTATAGGTCTTATCTTTCCTGCCACAGGTTTTCCAAGGCGATGAACTCTTTGCAGAGCTATTTGCTCAGCCGGTTTATTTTCTTATTGATTTCTTGGAAAAGTCATTTTCCAAGAAATCAATAAGAAAATCACACGTGTTCACTTTCTCACCGTCTTCTGAATCTGCTTTTGTTTCTCTTTCTTCAATTCCAAAGAACTTCAAATTTTCTCTGCGACTATACGACTCCGCGTATAATTGTTTCGTGTGCAGGTCCTCCTTTGAACGTTCTAGATCCTTAATCCTACCTTGAATGTCGTTAACTTCAGTATTAAGCCACTGCAGGCCATCATCCATCTCGTCTAATCTTTTCTTCGCCTCTCCCGCTCCTTCCTTCAGTCTACTAACGTCGCTCTCAACTTTGATCATCTTTTGGCGAAATTCATTCAGGGAAGCTTCAATAGCATCCAATTTAGCAAGCTTGGCCAATATTTGGTCTAATTTTGACGTGATATCCATATCCATATCGATATTTAACGCTACAGGGTTGACTTCGTCTTCGCCACGTGGCTTCTCCTCAAACACTTCTCTCTGCTCGTTTTGACTCTCAAGGTTATCTGTTTCACGTTGTCGTTTATCTAAAGGCGACTTAGACTCCGAAGAACTAGAGCTGTTCCTTGGTATAGATTTCCGCTTTCCGAGCGAATGAAAATCACCCATAGGCGAATTATATCCAATACTTCAGGTAGAAAAACGAGCGGAGCTCTCACAGACACGTCTAAGCTACATTCATGCCAGTCCCAGTCCCTCCCTTGACATTCTCCCTAGGCGTCCTCCATCTCGATCTTTCCATAAGAGTGGGTAGATACTCTTTGGTCCATCGTCTCCAGAATATACTACTCAGATTCTGGGCCTGTCTCCATGCGCGTCTACAATGAAGGTCTGTTTTATTGAAAACTTGACGTTGGGCACAAACGTAGCAAATGATTGGGAGTTCTTGGTCGATCTTGTCGAACACTGTTGCTGTTACGCGTTACAGGACGGCTATTAATGATGTTGACAACTTCTGCCATTACAGTGGAAAGAATCTCGTCTGTGACAATTTGCTCTTTTAAAATAGACTTTAACACTTGCTTTGCATTTTGGATCATTCTCTCTCAAACGCCGCCCTCATGGCTCGCCGCTGGTGAGTTGAACTTCCACTTAATTTCCTTCTGTGCACAAAAGTTACTGATTTTGTGATGGTTCCACCGTTCAACGGCATCACGAAACTCCTTGTCAGCTCTTGTAAAATTCGTTCCGTTATCGGTTCGCATCTCAATCGGACAGCCTCGTATGCTGATGAATCTTCTCATTGCATTGAGTATAGAATCCGCATTCAACGAGTGTAAGACAGCCCGCACATTAAGACACGATGTACGTGAGAGTCTTTCAAGGTCTAAGGACCGGTTGCGCCGTGTTGATTTATCTCATAAAGGAAAGAGTGGATCCAGTGCATTCAAAAATTTGCGGATACCACTGTCCGCACGTATTTGAACTCGCAGCGTATTCAAAAAATTGCACTCTGGAGACCTCATTCGAAAATTTCCGATTTCGAGCAATTCCGATTTCGAAAAATTTCCAAAAACAAAATTGCGGATACAAAAATTTCCGGATCTGTGTGGACGGGGCCTAATTCTTGGTTTTCACGTGACGTCATCAAAACTAAAAAATAAGGAATTATCAATCCTTTTGAGATTTTAGTTTAGTTAGTTATTAGAACAGCTGAAGACTTGTCTTTTCACAAATTTTCAGTTTAAATAGGGTTTTTCGTCTCGTGGTAAAGCAAGGTTGAATTTCTAGGCTTTTGCGTGACACGATATTAAAATTGCGGTCGAGAATGCTATCACGTAGGTTAAAAATGTGACTTATCCGCTGAGATTTTGCAATCTGAACAGTCCTTGTATGAGAATAAGTACTCATATAGATGTTTATGAGCCCTCAGAAGACGACTACTGGCTTTTTATAGCAAAACTCGAAGACAGATGTTTTTGTTAGCTTCCGGCCGCCATATTTGTGTCCCTGAGAGGGACACAAACATGGCGTCTCCATACAAATCCTTATAAATTTGAGTAAACAATTCTTCGAATATCTCTCGCACGAAAAATCGCACAGACCTGAACCTTTGCGAGGCTATTTGAATATTCATCTTCTTTTATCTCTTTGATTTTTGACTTTATTTGTTGAATGGTTTTGATGATGGTGTGACAGTGAAAACCGGCAATTCGCAGATAACGGTAAAGAAGTGTACTAAATGACCTAAAACGCTTTACGCTTGGGAGCACGATTATTTTTCCTCCGTGAACCCATAATGATCTCTTGTTTCGTGGCCATTGCTCCACCCATACACTTTGCGAAAACACCGTACTATTTTACGCTGTGAAATAGGCGATGAAAAAAACACTGCTATCCTTTACGCTAGCCCACAAACAACGGCATCGTGTACGTACAACAGTCATCGCTCATTTTTCTATACTTCCTTCAAGACTCTTCTTACCAATCAAACACTAGGATACCTCTGCTATGTTCCGGAACTCCAAGGACATGAAATGATTTACTTAAGGGACATTTAAGGGATATTGACATTTGCCATGCGCGTACACGAACAGTCATCGCCAACATTTTTTCTTGTCATCGATTATTTTCTTATTTCCTTGAAGACTCTTCCTACCAAATTGAAGGCGATGATAAGATTGCGAAAGACGACACGACGGTTTGAAACCGCTTTAAACTCATTCGTTGCACCCGTTTGTGGTATTTTAAGTCGTTTTCTTTCCCATTGAAACTCCGAATATGTTTGATGATTACGTTCAGCCAGAACGATGCGCTTGCTAATCGATGGCATCCATTGAAATCTTTCGTTCATAAAATTGAGATCTTCACTGACTCTTTTAAATTACAGTTCATTTGCTTAGGAAGCAAAAGCAGCAGGATTTTTTTAAACTTTGCATTGTGTGCTAATTCTCGGCGAGTGAAGAACTAAAATCGAAACGAGCAGCATAAGCCTCAAGAGAACTTTGCCAACAGGGGAAGGAAAGATAAACTAACTGTAAAGCCGGTTGTGAAGTAATGTTTCCTATTTTACCGAAGTGATCAGAAGTGAATCTTTATTTTTGATTGTTCACGATTGCTATGTAAACAACTCTGAGCAACAATTTCTCTCGTTTTAAGTAAGAAAATACGATTAATCAATACTTGTGTAAATTAATAATAAGACAAGTGTAATCATTTCTTTCACGATGTGTACGCTTGAGTTGTAGCCGGTAACGACGTTTCGACCGTCTCGACTGGTTACGGCCTACTCTTTGTATCACGGAGGTGGGCTGTGATTGGTGGAATGCAGGCTTATTATTCCGTTGAGTAATTTCCTGAGGTCTCATTCAAAATGGTTCCCTCGTTCACGTATCGATCGCCTGTCGTGTTATCCACACTTCTGGAATTTCGAAACCATTATCCCTATTGATGCTACAAGTGTGAAGTCTTATGAGGACATAGCTTCCTTCGCTCTATGACGACAGCTGTTCATCTGTCCACTAATAGATCACTGTGAGGACCAGTCAAAATGCGTGCATTATTAAGCATATTACATAATCGGCCTTATCGCCTGAAGAAGTTCAGAAGTAAGAATTCGAAGCGTCACGATCCAGAACCGAAGTGACACAACGTAAGGCAAACGATCAGAAGACTGCCATGCGGGAGGTCGAGAGTTCGACTCTGGCCGGACTAACACTCAGGATCTTAAAATAACTGAGCAGAAAGTGCTACCTTTTGTAATGACACCCGCAAATGGTTAGACCTTCAAGTCTTTTCGGATAAGGAATATAAACCGTACGCCCCGTCTCACAAAAATCCAAAATGTTCATAAGTTCTCTATGGGACGTTAAAGAACCCGCACATTATTCGAGAAGAAAAGGGGATGAAGTTCCCGGTCTTGTGGCTGTCCTTTATGAGTGTGTGGGTGGGTGGGTATAGCGGTCCACATCAGCTGAATAGCTGCCAAAACTTCAACCTGCTCAAACAAATAAAATAAAAAGCAAACAAGCATTCTTATTGTACGATATTAATCAATAGTGTGTGTTCAAGCCAGCTTATTTTACAATTCATACCAGCTTTTACTGACCAAATGTTTTCTTCTTTTAAAACTTTACCCATTTTGTCACAGAACGTCCTTGGCGAAAGTTGAATTCAGCTGCAGTGTGTTTTGGCGCAAGAGATGACCATTTTTGCCGCTTTGAGGTTGAAGTCGGTGGCTCTGTTGATGCTGTCAAACTCATTCACCTCAGTGGATTGGTGAACTGTAACATTAATCGGAACGATAAATCGAGCAAATGGGGATGTAACTCGGAGTCGCAAAACATACATGTCGGCATAACAAACACATCAAACACTGTCATTCTGCCTCATGCGGGGATAAATTCATCATACACCATTCCCGGATATGGTCCCAATTCCAGCGAGATTGTCTTCAGAAATTTTCCAAATCCACTTCATCTGTCTTCTAGTCAAGATTTACGCCTGTGGCACCTGTATGATTTAATCTAATTACGTACCGGAAAAAAAAGCGGGAAAATCATGCGCTAATGTCTTTGCCAAGTATATGAATTAATTTTTGGCCCAGTACAGCAAAACCTCTGTGTCGCGGAACATTCAGTTTTGTTTTTATGAGTCAGGTTAAGGGCCTATTGACGTGTTTTATGGGGTGCGTTGCTAAGGATGTAATGGTTAAGTAATTTGAGAGAATTTGGCATTATTTTTGTCAGTTTCCAACTTTTGTAAACCAATGACCCTAAATATGACGTCATCATACCACGCCCATAGTCACGTGACCAATAATAGAAAACTCTAAATTTGTCTACATGCTACACAATTTGTATAGTTAATCGCATGATTTCAAGTGCAATTTGGAATAAATAAGCAGGAGCAATTTTTTTCAAAGACGCCCAAACTTGCACGAGCCCGTAGAGTGAGAACAATTTGTTTTTACAAGTGCTTATTTATTCCAAATTGCAAAAGAAAAATCATGTGATTACTTATTGATAATGTACATGAAAAATGTTTTGGCCCTTAACATTACACGAAAATGTCAGCTGGCTCGTAGTCTTGCCAGTCTTGTTCGTCTTTCTTAGAACTATGGCTTAAAAATCCTACCGACAATTTTCTTGAGGGCGACCGCTTCAAAGCTTTCATTATCTAGTTGTTTATGCCTTCCTTTGTAGGCTTTGTTTTGCAGTTTCATTCCAACATTTAATGAAAACATTGCTACTCTCGCGTTCTCGCCAAGCTTCGCCAAATCTGTCCGCCATTTGTCAATTCAACATGCGCCATCTAGGGCTCGCATTTGATTGGCTATCTGTGAACTTCTTTGTTCATTGATCAATCTGAATGCTTACTTTTTTTACCTTTTTTGCATTTAATTACCTCTTTTCTGCACTGTTTTACCGAAAAGCTGCACTTCTCTCAGCCAATCAGATTGAATTTTTTTTCATGTATATTATCAGGGTATTTAATTAGTGATTTGATAATTTGTGTTCGTTTTTGTATGCAGCCAAGTGTGGTTTTCTTTTTATTTTGAAAAATGTTCTGTTTGAAGAGATAAACGATACTGAAATACCAATATCATTTTCAAAAAAAAAAAAGACTTGAACAAATTAATGCTCAGCTATACTTGGTATTTGGGGGTGAAACGTGCAATATGAAAAAAAATTAATTCAATTTAAAGACCGCCGGAAATTTAGCTTTTTCTCCAACCGGAAGTCAGTTCGTTTACGCATGCGCCTTTGATCTAAGAAAGACTGCGAGCAAGGGCGAGGAAAAACCTTCCATGCAATCAACTGTTTGAGTGGAGAATTTTGGTTGGGCGTGGGTTTTCTGGTAAGCTCACGATATGATTACGTCAGTCACCGGAAGTAACATTTCACTGCCTTAGCAACGCGAGAAAAATCCGTCTGTGGGCCCTTAAGGGCGGTGCTACTAATTCAAAGGTATTTTTGCGCGGTTGTATGGATATGAGGGAAAAGCAGATTTCAACAACTGTTATTAAAATCCAAAAAGAAAAGTGGGGGTAACCACGCATTTTTTAAAGATAATTAATCAACAATACTAATAAAAAGCTTTAAAATACAAAGCAATGTATGGTGTTCCTTTACAATTCTCGCAATTGACGCAATCCTCGCAGAGCATTCGATTTAAGTCGCGTAATCTGCTAAAGGTTGTGCAGAAACAGCCAAGCTAACCAGTTGTTCAACATGTTTGCTAACCAGTTATTGTAACTGCTATTCAGTTATTCAATAAAGTTTTACCAGACCATTTTCCACAGTGTATGTCAATTAAGGAGACAAACTACTCAAGAAGTAAGCTTTCAGTTGATTTTTAAGTTTATTTGCGTTAATTTTCTGTTTCGATTGAACCTTTTAAAGGACGTTTGTCAACGTATAGTTTTTGTATTTTGGATCCAATTGTCTTGTTAAATTAAACACGGCTCTTTCTCCGTATTGGCGTGTTTTGTCTATTGTTCAATGGAACACAGAATTCGATTTCCTGAACTAACCCGACTGAATGAGTACAAAGACACAGTGGCTGAACAGCTGCTGAAAGAGACGAAAATAAACCGAAGAAGGGAAGGGAAGAGAAGGGAAGCCAAGGGAGCACTGACGAGAGCGGGAAAGTCACTTCGCCACCTGATAGAAAGTAATCCCCCGGGAAAGGACGTATGGCACATCCTCTCTAAAGTTCAAGAGGCATGTGAGAAGCTAATAGAGAAGCATGCGTACATTACAAAGATGATTGTAGATGACAAAGAGTTTGAGGAACAAGAAGCATGGATAGCTATAGAGGAAATCCAAAATATGTTGTTCATACCCAATTCACACCAACTAAACACGTTCAATTAAACCAGATTTAACAAAATAAAAATGACCAACGGAACGCTGAAAGACTGAATTTTAAGTAGGGTTCATGTAAGTTCTAATGTGTGTCTTCATTGTGTTGAATTGGGAGTCTACATTATGTCAGGTAGTAACTTGTTTGAAGAAAACAATTTTAAACCATGCTTAACTAAACAGTTTTTAAAAGTGTTTCAGCTTTGGTGTGAATGCGGTATAAGTAGACTGGCACAAAACTGTATTTAGAAAGTACGGAAGCATTACCTAGGGGCCATCGAGTTGAGGAATGTCAAGGCAATGACATTGAAAACAGTAATGAAGATACAATTAGTTGGGAGCTAATTTAAAGTAGAATTACAAAAAGCGATAGTGTTGCTATAATTCGTCTAACTAAACAACGTCCCTATAATTAACGAAACCAGATAAAGAGAGTACTGAGAGCTTTGAAGTAATTAAGAACGAAACTTGTAGTTTCAAATAGGAAAAACCCAAAATGCCAAAGTATTCAGGAGATGTTAGAGAGTACGCAAGATTCCGATCAGATTTCAAGCACGCAATTGAAGCTAGGTATAGCAAGCGGGATGCAATCAGATTTCTTCGCACCTGCCTGCAAGCTAGAGGGAAACCACTCGATCTTATAAAAGGGATTGGGTCAGATTACGATGCGGCGTGGGAGTACTTAGACTCCATTTACGGTGACCCGAGATTTGTTTCCGATACAATAGCGCAAGACATCGTGAAGTTCTGACCAATTCGTGATGGCGATGGTGCCCAATTTTGTGATTTAGTACGTAGTGACGTGGGAACGAAAACAAGAGTGGCAGCCACAGATGTTGGATCCGCAAAACCCAAACACACTGCACTGAGAATTGTCAGAAAGTTTTGGCCTTAAATCTTGAAGAACGTATCAATGTCGCGCAAGCAGACCACGCCTGTTTCAGCTGTCTAAAAAGAGCTGGGAGAGACCACAGGTTAACCACTTGCAGTCGAAGGAAACGATGCACAGAGAAGGGGAACGGTATACAGTGCAGACAATACCACCATTCTCTCTCTTGTTCAAGCTTATGACAAGCAAATGGTTGAAATGAATGAAATGGCGTTCTTTCGAAAGCTACTGATCTAAACAAGAATACCAAGACTACAGAGGTCCCGTGCTTATTAATATTCCTCGATTAGCGAAAAGCGTGACGCTTTCTTTCGTTTTATTCCCAAATAAATTTTCTTTAACTTGCATATGCTAACTTTATTATTACCTTTTCTGTCCGACTAGTTGGGTGATACTAAAACAAGGGCCACGGGTTCCTTAAGGGCCACGGGTCAATAGGCCATTCGGCTTCGCCTCATGGGCTATTGACCCGTATCCCTTGTGGGCCACGGGTCTAATTGTTAAATAATTAAAAAAAAGAGGTGTTATGGCTTGGCTCACTAAAGAAAAGCGACAGCAAACCACTTGGCATCAAATGGCCGAACAAATCAATAGAAGCGTTAGGGGTTTTCTTTACATATGACAATACTCTGCTCTACGAAAAAAAATTTAGAGAGACAATTGTAAAAATTAAAAAATATATATATAAATATCTGGTCATCAAGAGGACTTTCAATTTTCTTGTCAAAGCTCATGTATATTTCTTTGCTATTACCTACACCCACATATATTATCAAGGAAGTAAATCGGCTACTGTTCAAGTTTTTATGGAAGGGTGTCAATAAAGTGAGAAGATTGTCGACAATAAACGATTATAGAGAAGGCGGCTTAAGAATGATACATTTATACTCCTAGATTGAGGCCTTAAGACTTGGTTGGATGAAGAGAATTTCCACCCCTAGTAAAGACACATGGAAATCGTATCTTTAATATATTTTAAGGAGAAATGGTGGCTTCCTGTTTATTATAGGCAGTATTTTAGAGCTGGTATCATCTGTGTTAACGATCTTCACTTTGATGTAATTTAACTTCTTTTAATAGGATCACTTCACTAATAGACAAAAGTAACATTTTAACGTGGACCGGATTACGCAATTCTGTACCTCCCAAATTGAGAAATCCCAATTTCAAACATTATGAATGCGTATTTGATGTATCTAAAGCAAAATCAAAACACTATTACACCCTGTTAGTTGGCGCTGTGCTCGCCTTCCAAACAATAGTATAAACTTCCAACGGGAATTTAATGTCACTAAAGATCTACTTGAAAAGTCTTATCTTTCACATACTGTAACTTGTGAGCCTTACCTAAGGGCATTTTAATTTAAAGTCCTAAATACAATTTTGAACACTATTGATAAATTGTATAAGATCGATTACATTGACGACAAAAAATTGCATTTTCTGCAACCATGAGAAGGAAACTTTATACCATCTTCTGTTTCATTGTCCTCGTTAAAATAAGTTTTGGAAAGCCTTCGAACTATATATATTTCAGGTAACAAGTCAACGGTTAAGTCTCAACCTACAAGATGTTATACTTTGATTGATTCCTCCTGAATATTCCCCACACTAAATTATTTGATAATCATAGGCAAATTGTATCTGCGGAACTGCAGAAGGAATTAATGGAGTTCTTCCCAATATAGCTTGCTTTCGAGCAAAAGTGAACATCAAAATACAAACAGAAAATTAAACAAGTAATTTTTTAACTTGAAATTTTCTGAAGTACAGAAAATTTGGCAAAAAAAGCAATCTACGAAACGTTTTTTTGCCACTTCCAAAATTTCTGGCAAATATTTGCAATAAACATTGTAATATTGTCCAAAAAAAATCTTACGTAAGACAGAAACAATGTAATTTATTTTATGCTGACCTTTGAATAACTCACTCAAAGCAAATGGAACAAAACTATTTATATTCTTGTAATTTTACCATGCCAATTAGAAATGCATGGAAATTTCCATGTATAAGACTGGAACAAAACTACTAATATTGTTGTAAATTCACAATGCCATTATTGTTAATGGAACATGGAAAATTACATGGCAATTTCCTTGTATAAGGCTGGAACAAAACCATTTATATTCTTGTAATCTTACCACGCCAATTGTAAATCCATGGAAATTTCCATGTGCAAGGCTGGATCAAAACTATTTGTTATCTTACAATTTTGCTACAGGTAGGTGTATATCACTAGTAAGTCCTTGGAAATTTCCATGTATAGGGCTGGAACAAAAGCGTTAATATTCTTGTATTCTCACCATGCCAATTGTTAATCCATGGAAATTTCCATGTATAAGGCTGGAACAAAACCACTAATATTTTCGTAATTTCACCATGCCATTATTGAAAACGGAAAATGGAAAATTACATAGAAATTTCCATGTATAAGACTGGAAAGCACTTACATTCTTGTAATTTCACCATGCCAATTGTAAATACATGGAAATTTCCATGTATAACAGTGGAACAAAACCACTAATATTTTTGTAAATTCACTATGCCATTATTGTAAATGGAACATGTGTGAACGTTGCATAACACTCTTGCTGCTGCTTACCGCACAAGTGGTAACCGGGCTTTAAGGTTATTAAAATGGCAAATGGAGAAACGGAAATGATTTCTATTTCGACTTTAGTTGAAGCTTTCTGTTTCATAGTCATGATCAAAATTTTCCAGACTTTCTGTTGGAAATTGAGCGGCAACTACTCACACACGCACAATTAGGATCTTGTTTTCAGAATTTTCTAGGCAAATTTGCATGTGAAATTGACCAGGGACAAAACTTTTAACTCAAGAGAATACTTGCACCAGGAAATTAAAAGCTCACGGTTGATGGAGCTGGAGTTGCTCAGGGTTCTCCCGAAAATTTGAAGTAGACGGAGAAAAAATTTATGTAGCCGGGGAAAATTGCTTTCCTTGCCAAGCCAGCCCCAAAAAATACACATACATTATTTTTCCCTGAGTAGCCGCCTCCATAGCGTGTGAGATGTACATGTTTATGGATAAAGCTAATAATTATTTTGTCAAAAGTTATTTAGTGTCAAATTCATTAATAAAACAACTCTTGGTCTTATCAAAGACTTATATTCCTTCCTGCCTCTGTGATGTTTATAAATGCTGCATGCTATAAACAGCTATTGAAGAACAGGAAGCACTTTGTTTCTCTATAAAGAACTCAGTAGTTTTGTTCTTGAACAAATTATAGAAACTGTAAATATACATGTACCAGCTGTAAGAGTTAAAATGTCATCAGAGTGAGCTAGGTCTCTGACAATCAACATGCTTATTTTCTTCTCTTATACATTTTTCAGTTTCTTCCTGTCTAAAGCCATCTCTTGAATTTATAGTGAATACTCAGCATTTACATGTATTAGAAACAAAGTCCTGTTAATGCACTCAAGAAGGAAATCACAACCCTTGTCCACAAATGTAAACCACAATCAGACAGTGACAAGGAGGGAACAGACTGTGTTGGAAATATTGTCTTATATGGCAATAAGGATTGTAATTGTTACATGATTAAACTTAATAATGTTACAGGGTACATGGAAATTTCCATGGACCCTTTGGGTATAGAATTTTTGAATTGTTCTCAATGTTATGGGTTACATGTACTACATGGAAATTTCCATGTACCCTTTTGGACAAGAATTTTTGAATTATTCTCAATGTTACAGGGTACATTGAAATGTCCATGGAACCATTCGGTATAGGATGTTTGCAGTAGTCTCAATCTTACAAGGTACATGGAAATTTCCATGTACCCGTTTGGACAAGAAATTTTTAATTGGTCTCAATGTTACAAGGTCCATGGAAATTTTTATGTACCCTTTTGGTGTATAATTTTTGAGTTAGTCTCAATGGTACGGGCTACATGTCTACACGGAAATTTCCATGTACCTTTTTGGACAAGAATTTTTGAGTTAATCTAATTAATGTTACAGGGTGCATGGAAATTTCCATGGAACCTTTCGGTATAGAATGTTTGAACTAGTCTCTATGTTACAAGGTAGATGGAAATTTTCATGAACCCTTTCCATATAAAAATATTGAATTAGTCTCAATGTTATGGGGACCCTTTGAAATTTTCCACAATTTCTAGTGGAAACAATGTTTTTGTCCTTTTGAAGGATATTTACCCATTTTTGAGCTAGATCCCTTGATTTTGCTGCAATGAATTGTACGTCGTACTCTCCACTTGACAGCTGCCATCGTGCATATTCGCAGCAACAGAATGCGTCCTCAGAGTCATCAGAAAAACGCAGAGTACAGGGCGGCCAACTGCATCAGGTGGTGTCAGACATCTCTCGAAGCATGTGCCATTGAGGCTCATCATTTCTTGAAGCAAGTTGGTCCGTTATTCTTGAGTTTCCGAGGGTAATTTCATGTCCCAATCGACGCTCTTTTCACACAGCTCCTGTAGGCTTATTATCTTGGTTCTGATAAGAAATGCGGGTAAAAAGACAATTGGATCGTAGCTCCTGGCTGAGGATCTTTCTCTTGGAAAGGATTCAGTCGGTTCTGAGGAGAGTAGTAACTCAGGTTTTACCTTTCTAAGGGTAAACATGTCTGTGTGACAGTTCCATGCCACTCCTAATACCTTTTTGTTTCATTGACTCCTTGCAAAACCGCTGTTTCCTGTCTCTTCCTTTTTTTTGTTGTTGTTATAAACAGTACAAAAATACGCACAGACTTACGAACCAAAAGTAACCTACATACAAAAACACCTAGAACACTACTATTTACAAACACATTCCTTTACCTACTGCCTATAAACTAATAATATTAAAAATAATAATAATAATAATAATAATAATAATAATAATAATAATAATAATAATAATAATAATAATAATAATTGTGCAAAAAAATTCCATTTGTCACAAAATTTGTGAATCGTTCTGTACCTGGCACTAATGTACTAACACGTAATTTTTTAAGTTGTGATTTTCTGAAGTAGGAAACTTGGAAAGGAATACTACTTTTTACTTTATTCCAGGTAGAGAGAAAAAAATTGTACACTTAACCGAAAAATTGTCCATTGATTTAAGTCTTCAGACTTTATCAGCAATTACATTGACTAAAGTGACCAACAGCGCTTACAACTGACTTGGTTTATTTCAACTCGTTTCTTGCATATCTTTACCACCTGTCCATTAACAATAACGATGCGCAAATAGAAGCGTTTATTTTTCCACATGTGTGTGGAAAATATCCCTATATGACAGCCTTTTGTATTTAGAAGTGCACAGTTGCACACCTGAAGAAATTGACTACACCTGGCCTGAAGCCTCAGGGTGCAGTCTTCCGACTGTGTAAGACCATATGATTGTGGACGGATCCCGTTTCCAATTTGAGAAAGTTACTCTTATCCTGGATAGCAAGATAGTTTTAGCATGGATCAGTAGTGAGGCTAAGAAGTTTAAATCTTTTGTATCAGTCAGAGTCGGTGAGATCCAAACCAAAACAGACCCCACCCATTGGAAACATGTTCCTGGAGAGATGAACGTAGCTGACAATGTTTCTCGTGGCATACCAGTAAGACATTTGGTTGAGGCGTGGCAACATGGACAAAGTTTCTTCGCTTGCCTGAAAATGAGACGCCTCAAGATTCGTCAACCAATGACCTCCCAAAATTGAAGAAGAATATCACAAAGTTCACAAAATTTGCGTTCAGACCCTAACCCTAACCCTAACCCTAACCTTGCCAAAAGTTCTCAAGCTGGAGAAAGCTTACATGCTAAGGCTAATTCGAAACCTGCGAGCACAACGCCACAATAGGCACACGTATTATTGCACTTATTAGTTGCTGAGGATAAGGCACGGTCGCTATTAAACGTTACATTATTATATGACTAACTCCGTGAGCGGGCATAATGAACCAAATCTTGCGCTGTGATTTGCTACCAGAGCGGGCAAGATGGAGCTATACTGCCCGCTTGGGATTACTCGCTTGGGGACCAAGTGTGGTCCCCCAAGATCAAAAATCATTTTTTGGTGTTTCATCCAATATAATAAATCCTTTATTGACCAAGCTTATTCGGTCAAGATGGCTGGATATTGCCCTCTTTCTTTTTTTGCGTGTTTGTGGACCTCGACTTCGTCTCGGTTTGTACACACTAAAAATGAGAACTTGGCCAATATCCAGCCGTATGTATTACACGAATAAGTTAATTTTTCGCCTGTTAAAGTTTTATGGAACAGAGTTGGCTCTCTTATTTCTTCGAAAGAATAACAATGTGCTTTTCGAAGAAACACTAAAACAATAGCAGCTTTCCCTGTCATTCTTTGTCTGATCTTTTCCCATACCCACGCATCACCTGCTAAATCATGTACTTATCAACCCCTGTGAGAATACGGCTTCGCTGTTGTTGATCACTCGTATCAATCATTCATTGCTAATTGTCTGGCTTCTTGTTACATGGCTTGTAACATGCAACCAGGTTGTCAAAGCCTCAACTACAATCTTGCTGACAAGACTTGCGAGTTCAACAACGACACCAAATATTTTCGTCTCAAGTATTTTGTGGAGAAACTAACATCAGTATACGCTGATAACCCTGAATCCGGTAAAATGATTTTTCTGTTTAGAATATCAAATATCAAATATCATGATCACCTTCATTCCTTTGTACTTCATTCTCGTTATTGTTATCTTGTGAGCCAAAAATGAATTAGCTATTATCTCAGACAATCAATGAAATTTATTCGTGAATCTGATTCGATGAATTGATGATTTATGTTGGCAATCAAAGTTTTGGCGGACAATAATGATTTCCTCTAGATTTAGAAACTTTGTACACGTTTGAAATAAGTAACCAGAAGCTTGAATTAAATATAATTTCATGTGGCGAATAGAGCAGAATTCTCCGGTTGGCCTCTCGAAACCAATCACATAAAAGAGTATTGTCCCAAAATGTGAACAGCGACCAGAAACGAACCAATGCGACGGAATTTTCCTTTTGTTCCGAAACCTAACGCCCACTTTGCAAGATATGCCGAATGTCCGAAATTATATTCTGTAAAATTTCCGTTCCATTCGATCAGTCCTTAAGCGTACCTATTGTTTTTGTTTGTTTTTGTTTGTTTTTTTTTTTTTAATTCTTGGCCCATTGAGAGGGAGAAGCGTCCTTTGTCACCACTAAGGCCCCGTCCTCACCATCCTCAGAAACTCAGGGGCAGATAGAGGGGACGAGGACAAAATCGGAGCGGGCGGGAAAAGACGCGACTAGCAAAAGTACGAAGATAATATAAGAGCTCTTATTTTTCCTTCGTACTTATTGCTCGTTGCATTTTTCTCACCCGCTCCGGTCTCCGCACTATCTGCCCCTGGGTCTTTGAGGACACGTCCACAGTACTTTTATCCGGAATTTTTTTTCTTTCGGATTCAAAAATATCTGTTGGTTATTTAGTAGTAATGCATGAAGCAGCAGTTAACCTACAATAGCAACCTTTGTGGCTTTCTTAATTGGTGTTGATAGAAGAATCCTCCTTACAAGAAGGGGTTTCTCTCCACTAACTAAAACATTTATTTAGGTTCCATTCGTGAGCTCTATAAGGGTATATATTTTTTAAAGATCCAATAAAACACCATTCGCGTTAAATCGGCTTCGCTGCCATTGCTTGCACTGTGTCCACGGGATAAAATCTACGCATTTCTACTACCCCAGCTGAAACCTAGCAAAGATACGCGCAGAACACTCTTAGCACAAAGACAATACTTAGCAGGGTAGTGACGGGTTTCCATTTTCCGACACGGAAAAAAATAAAAATAAAACGGAGAAATTCAAATCAAATTCTGACTGGATTGAAATCTGCAACCCAGTAGTAAAACGATAAGTTCATCTTCTAAAATCAATCCTTGATTGTAGCTTAGAAAAATTATATCTTTTGTCTTTCTAAAAGAAGTCATGATTCAGTACAAAGTAAGAATGAAAGATATGCTTGATGTAAAGCAGTCACATCACGGACGTCAATCTGTACCCAGTTTCTTCTGGGCTATTTAGCGGCCGTGCTGAGTTGAGTAATCAAGGACGGGCCATGCCGGCGCTATCTTTGATTCAAGTTGCAACCGTAGGTTGCCATTAGTGAATTTGTGTTCGCCTAGGTTCGGCTCACACGCAAAGTGCACATGAAAGCGTAAGCGTTGCGTTTTTGTGACCTATTCCTTTTGAGATCGCAAGAATTTTATGCCAGTTCGATAAATTTCACCTTTGGACCTTGTCGTTTTTTATCGCGGGTTCTGAGTGGAAAGTTCCCAAAAAAGTCTCTTCTTCAGCTTGCTCAAGTCACTCAAACCTACTCACATTGACGATATGTTGATTTATGGCCTTTTTGGAGAAGCAGGAACAGCTAAATTAGTGTCACTATTTTATTGATAAAAGTAGCACATGTATACATCCTTAAAAATATATTGACTAAAAGTATTACCAGCATTCCTCGCTGCGCGATCTAAAAGACAATTGTCTCCAAGAGAGATGATTATAGAGATATATTTAGTTTTAAGATCTCACAACAAAAGGAAGAAGAAAAAATAGGTCAGCGTAGCTTCATGTTTATAAACTGCTCTGTCAAAGAAATGTCGATTTTGGCCTCAATAGCTGAAAGTTACAGGTAAATATTAATTCCATAAGGTCGCAATAGTAGCAAGTATTCGGCATGCTTATGCCATCATCAGTTTAATGAGTTCCTAAGTGTGAACAGTGAGAACGTGAGAAAAGTGTTGTAATGCCTCAATTGTTTGTTAAGTTCCGGTTTGATCTTATTTATATAAAAAGCTTGTTTTTCTCACGTTTTAGTTTACACCTTGATGTTTGGTGTCACGCTGTAAATAGTACCCGCTTTTGTATTACGTCATGTTGTAATAATTTTTTCATCTACCCGTTGACTTTATAACTGTTCACACTTAGGAACTCATTAAACTGATGATGGCATATGCATAAGCATGCCGAAACATGTCTTTTAAAAAAGTTGTCTGTTTTCTACTGTAAATATTAATTATCTCCGCTGGTTACGCGTAGTAATTTATGCGCATTTATGACTGTGGAATCATCTTGAAGGATAGTTTGAGAGATGAAATAACTGTGAGGTAGTTAAAACTAGTAGTAATCACAGATTAGCAAAGTGCGTTCGATGTCTAGTTAAATAATATTTTTTATTGTACAGATTGCCGGGAAATATTCAGGGAAAGGGGGACTTGTAGGGTGCTTTCTGGCAGTACGCAGAGAGAATTTGAATCTCCTGTGAAAAGCAGCCTAGTTGACAAATCACAACTCGGCATCGTTGCCTACACGAATTGCCATGCGTGGGCGAATTGTAGTGCCTATTCTTATACTACATAGCTTTTTGATTTTCTGATAAGTAGCTTTAGTCATATTTGCTTATGATACTTCGAAGAAATTAACACAACTTCAATTACGTTTGAAAACAACAACAAAGAAGACAGTCGAGCAACCAACACGTGCAACTGCAAAGCACGTGGATATATGGGGAGTTTTTACCGCTTTCATTTGAGCATGCCGGCATGGCGATAGTAACCCGAAGTCGAGGCATGACATATTCACAATCACATCAGATTGAGGTCATGTGCCCCGGCGTTGGCCAGCCAGTCCAAGATGGCGTCCAAACCCTGAGATCGCAAGGCATCACGATCGATATCCGCGAAACATATTCGGGACATTCGTAAAACGACACGACTACAATGCGTCCTCCTTCGTCGGAACACAACTACCGTAAAAGTCTTTGTTAATGCCGTAGGAGTTGGCTCACAAGGTGCCACTTTGTCGTCGCAGTCGTCATTGAATTAGCACCTGACAGCTTGTTTTCGATGTATTTGATTTCTATTTACTTTTCGACGAATAACATTCAATTAGGGCAATATATTTTTTTTCAAGGACAGCTGCGAAAGTCACTCGGTGCTAAAAGTATCCAAATATCTTATAGTCATTTCTTCGTTCCTCCTGGGGGCTTTCTCTTTTATTCGTTGCTTTTTGGGGAAAATGAAGATATTGTGCACATGTGAGAACAAAAATGTCTGCAAAATAAGAAACACGCCCACATACGCACAACAAGCGACCGTTTCGAAAACGCTTAAAGTTCTTAGCTTTGTATCTGGGTTGTTCGAAAGTCGATTAACTTAATCAAGAATTAGCGTAAACTTTTGTTTCTTTTGCCAATTTTTGTTTTTCAAGATTGACTTCTTCTAATGTAAAGTTCCGCCGAATATCAACGTTGAACAGCATTTGGGAGTAGAGAAATAAATACCTTGGTTAGTTTTTAATTTGGGATTAGCGCTAATTGGCTTTTGAACACCCGGGCCCTGGTTTCCAGCCTTAATACCCTGTCCTTTTCGTTCAAATTTTGCTCAATACGTTTCCCTTAAGAAACCCATTTCCATGTTGCAAGTGTTTGAAAAAGATATCACAGTTGTCCTTCCCACCGATTAGTTGTCATTTGTAATTGTCAAAGAGCTCAAGACATAATGGGAAGTGAAAGCTATTGAACAGTGCATGGGCCGAAAGTTGTGTTCATACTGCTTATATTTAGAATAATGTGCTTTTCAAAAAGTGGTCTGTTCAACAATCCGTTCGGGTTTTTACTTATCTTAAGTCACGGGGGTATATCTTCAAGTACTATGTTTGGAAGAAACAACCTTCTTAGATCTTGTTAGAGGGCTAATTTTAGACTCTTCTTAGGTTTTTTGGCAATTAGTTGAGACTTTTAAAATCTTTTCAGATCTCTGCGGAAAGTAAATACACACACCGATAGCAATTAGCAAAGTTTAATATGAAGTTTTGTTTTCTACATTACACTTAAAAAAGCAGAGCTAAAGATATGTATATTTTTTATTTCTTTTTTCCTTTTTGTTTAAGGTTCAGCTTGAGTGTAAAATAGCCTATAGGAAAAATACGTAAAACAAACAAAATAGAAAGTATTATTAAGGAAATGAAAATATTACAAAAATAGTTTCAAACATCAGATTGAACA
>NC_090875.1:33077109-33079609 GCF_036669935.1 Montipora foliosa
ACCACAGACAGACCACAATACTGGGAGCTCCATGCCCTGCGCGCTCTTTGCGAATAATTAACAATTATTCCACGAGAGCGCGTTGGATATGAGATGGTAAATAGCCAACGAGGTGCGTAGCGACGAGTTGGCTATAACCAGTCTGGTAGCCAACAAGCGTGAATTGTTTTATTAAATTCTTTAAACTCGAAAAGTTTGGAAGAAAGAAATTCCAGCGAAAAAAAGGAGAAAGTCCTAAGATGCGATGTTGAGTTATACCTGGTGGCCTGACAAACGCAGGCTCATGACAAAAACATTTCTCACCTTTTTGCGTGCTTGTAAGCTTCGGAATTGATCAAAACGTTCCACAAAAAGGTTTTTTTTCCCTTTATACCGGGAGAAATTTCGCTCACTAACGTGATCAGTAACTTTGTTTTTCCACCAAAACAAAAGAAAATGTTTGCATGATAATAAAGCTCAATTTCCAGGGGATTAGTTGGGTACACTAACATGGCCGCCGTGACGTCACGTGAAAACACTCTATACCGAGCGATAAGAGAGCACTGGGACGAACTCGTACCGGAATGAGTGGTCGTACCTCGACAAAGAAATGTACCAAGGTGGACAACGCCATAAATAAAAAATTCAGTCTGTTGTTTCTCAAAAACCTGTGAAAATCACGCTGTGCCCTGAACTATTTTCAAAATCCTGTGAAAATCACACAGTTTTTGTCAATTCCATTGTCTTCGTTTAGATCCCACAAAGATGTGAGCCTCCCAATTAGCCGGTACTTGTTCCCTTGAACAAAAGATCTGAATTAATCATAGTACCATGGTTGGTACAACAGCACCGGAATACTCAGTTTAATTTTACAATAATATTAAGAAAAATACGTGTCTTTTACATTTTATAAAAATTTATCAGGAGTAAAATCATGAAAAACCATGAAATGAGTCAGATATTATATTAAATACCTCGAACGTCGGTATTAATCCATATACATCCCTCAGGCCTACGGCCGTCGGGAGGTATATGGAATAATAGCTCTATTCTCGGTATTTGTCTCATAGTTACAATATTACACGAAGAGTTTTCCTTCATTTGAGGCCACAATTCAGCTGCACTTAAGAGTGACCATCAATAATAATTACAGTAATTAAATTTCCCCACAGGTATCAATTCACATTGGACGTTTTAATATTTATAGAAAGCATTGACGTTTGTATTGAAGTATAATGGCACGTCTTTCCAAGAAACACGATTAAATCTATAACGGTTTTTTCCTTTATTTGACATTGAACATTTTTCCTTTCATACTTATGCATTTAATTTTTCATTTCAATATTGTTGGAGAGTTTTCCTTTCGCTTGAGATCAGAATTCAACTATATTCATGGTGTCTCATTACACTAATTAAGTTAATTCAGTAGTCGTAGTATATCTCCCCCTCCGAGGATCAATTAATTTTTTACCTGTTAGTTTTATAGAACAGAGTTGGGTCTGTGGTACTCTTCAAGAGATTAACAGTTCGCTTTTCGAAGAAACACTAAAAACTATGGCAGCTTTTCCTGTCATTCTTTGTCTGACCTTTACCCATAGCCTTGCATCAGCCGCTAAATCATGTACTACTAATCAACCCCTATCAGAATACGGTTTCGCTCTTGTTGATCACTCGTATCACTCATTTATTGCTGATCGTTTGGCTTCTTGTTACATCGCTTGCAATATGCAACCAGCTTGTCAAAGCCTCAACTACAATCTTGCTGACAAGACTTGCGAGTTCAACAACGACACCAAATATTTTCGTCCCAATTATTTTGTGGAGAAACCAACATCCGTTTATGGGAATAACCCTGATTCTGGTAAGTTGGTTTTTCTGTTTAGAATATCAAATATCACCGTAATCCCTTTGTACTTCATTCTCGTTATTCTTATCTTGTGAGCAAAAAGAATTAGCTTCTAGTTCAGGCAATCAATGAAATTTATTTGTCAATCTTATTCTATGAATTGATGCTTTATGTTGAAAATCAAACTTTTGGCGGACAATGATGATTTCCTCTAGATTTAGAAACTTCGTACATGTTTGAAATAAGTTACCGTGGGCGCTTTCCCTTTAACCAGAGGCTTGAGTTAAAAATTTCGGTAATTTCATGTGGCCGCTCGAAACCAATCACATCAAAGAGTATTGTCCCAAAATGTAAACAGCGACCAGAAATGAACCGATGCGACCGAATTTTTCTGATGTTCCAAAACTTTAGGACCACTTTGCAAGATATGCCAAAATGTCCTAAATAATTTTCTGGAAAATTTCCGTTCCATTCGATCAGTCCTTAAGAGTACCTAGTGGATTTCCCGGTCGAATGGAAAGCGCCCAATGAGAAATACAATGGTCACCCTTCCTCAGAGACCCTGGGGCAGATAGTGGGAACGAGGACAAAGTCGGAGCGGGCGACTTGCAAAAGTACGAAGAAAAAATATTCGGCTCTTATTTTCCCTTCGTACTGTAGCTCGTCGTATTTTTC
>NC_090875.1:33082109-33097801 GCF_036669935.1 Montipora foliosa
AGTACGTTTTCTTTTTTAACTTTGCATTTAATTTAATAGATTGTATTGATTTACTTGGTCTTTTAATTGTCTCATATCATTCTCGGTGAGTGGACAACTAAAATCGAAACGAATAGCATAAGCCTCAAGAGAACTTTGCAATTGCCAACAGGGGAAGGAAAGATTAACCAATTGCCAGCAGCAAGTCGACTTCTAAATTATAAATTGGAGAGTTGCAAGGACTAGAGAAAGCTTAACTGAAGTCGACGTCTTTGTTGCCTTTTTAAAATGAAGCGATGAATCGCTGAACTTAATTGAGGTGGACAGTTTAAGAGAAGCGCCGATCGTGACAATTACCGAAAATAAGCCAAAGAAAAGTTTGTCGTTCACATGTAGATCTTCCAAGTTTACTTTTTTTTTTAGATCATTAATTTTAATGTATTTTGTATTGTAATTAGTTTTTCAAAAACCATTTAGTGGAAAAGCTAATAAATCTCATCTTGTCTTATCTTAAAGGTAAGTTTCCCACCAAAACAGGCCAACGCTTACCTTCCCCTTGGGTAATTTGCAATTGTGTAACCGCAAATGGGGAGTCGATCATAACCCAGGGTAAACCTAACCCAAGCCGTAACCCCAAGGTTCCCCATGGGCAAGAGGTCTAGTGTAACCGTACCGTCATCATCCATAAAACTTGCAATATCTTTTTTCACCCATCTCTTTTCAAACCGTTACATTTTTGCAGTGAATTTTCTTTTCTAGTTGTGCAATTAGTCAGGCTTGCTTTAAATTACTTCACTATCTGCCGTTACTTAAACACTTAAATAAATGGCCGCAACTCTGCGGAAGCTTGTTATCCAGAACTCACCTACTTCTAGTTGATGAGAGAACCTTTTAGTGTAAATGACTGCGCATACAGTGAGTGTGGGCGGGAAACAATTATATTAGCATATTTGACGTCGGCTGATCTACTCGAAAACCTACGAAGGTTTCAATATTACATTTCTACTTTTCTCGTCGTCAAAGATGAGATTTCAACTTGCTGTGAAACTGCTTCAAAAACATAAAAACCAAAGCATATAATAATATTCTTCAGAGGTATTCCGATATTTAAGGGACTTGCACCTTTAGTATTAAAGTTAAATGTGAGGGAATATGACATCAATATCCCTTCAAAGGAAGGTCTTTTGACTGAGGCTTTTCTTGCCCTATTTCTTACAAAAAAAAAGCGTTTTATGTAAATGTATTTTTTCCGACAATCACGCATCACGTAATTCTCTTCGATGTCGACAGATCTTTCATTCTTTTCAAATTTAAACCACTATTCTTGTCGTGGTTGCGTAAATTTCCGTTTATGGAAACATTACAAACCTAACTTTAGAGATACTCCTTAGAGAAAAAACGTGTTCTTCTATCGACTATTTCCAACTATATGAAGATTAAATGGTAGAGATAACTGGGAGTGGGTTTAAATTTCAGTGAATTTCTTCTGGGGGTCTTAAAATCTTCGATCGACGGCGACCGTTTCACTAGACTGGCAAAATAGACAAATATATCTTATGATCTGACAATATAGACTAAGTTCTTCTCGTTTATTTTCAACTTATGTACATTTCTGGCCCTTTGTCTACAAATCTGCAACTTGAAATTGTTTTAACATCGCTGTTCAATGAACCATTTTCCCGGGCCTTCAGATCTTTGGTTCTTGTTTTTGGCAATAGTGCTTACACCTATCTTTTCAAATACAGCTAACAAATATCAAATGCAACATGGATTCTTTAATTTTGGTTTTGAACTTAAGTATCACCAGCAATGATTTCTTAATGATGAAATGGTCTATGAAATGAATCATATATGAACTGCGGATATCAAATCAAGTGAAGCTATGATCTTCGCAGTTATGAGCATAATTTTTGCAATTGCGTAGAGAAGCCTGAAAAATTCAGGACTTCAACGGGGTTTGAACCCGTGACCTCGCGATTCTGGTGCGAAGCTCTAACCAACTGAGCTATGAAGCCACTGACGTTGGGAGCTGGTCATTTGTGGGTTCTAATAGTCCCGTGAGGAATAAATCAATGATGAAATGGTCTATGAAATGAATCATATATGAACTGCGGATATGAAATCAAGTGAAGCTATGATCTTCGCAGTTATGAGCGCAATTTTTGCAATTGCGAAGAGAAGCCTCATTTCATAGACCATTTCATCATTGATTTATTCCTCGCGGGATCATTAGAACCCACAAATGACCAGCTCCCAACGTCAGTGGCTTTATAGCTCAGTTGGTTAGAGCGTCGCACCGGAATCGCGAGGTCACGGGTTCAAACCCCGTTGAAGTTCTGAATTTTTCAGGCTTCTCCACGCAATTGCAAAAATTGCGCTCATAACTGCGAAGATCATAGCTTCACTTCAATGATTTCTTAAGCTCCCACAAAATTAAGGCAAGATCAGTAAGGAACTTGTTTCATTCAAAATCGTTGATTATTTTGGGGTAACTTAGATTAACAATTTCCTCGACAACCATTTCTTTCTACATTAAGTCATTTATGTACATTACGGGACAATACCCGTGGATAGTCAACCATTCGGGACACGGAGTCTTTTACACCGTGAGATCGACCTCCGATCGTTTACCCTCCCAACAGTGATATACCACAGACAGACCACAATACTGGGAGCTCCATGCCCTGCGCGCTCTTTGCGAATAATTAACAATTATTTTACGAGAGCGCGTTGGATATGAGATGGTAAATAGCCAACGAGGTGCGTAGCGCCGAGTTGGCTATAACCAGTCTGGTAGCCAACAAGCGTGAATTGTTTTATTAAATTCTTTAAACTCGAAAAGTTTGGAAGAAAGAAATTCCAGCGAAAAAAGGGAGAAAGTCCTAAGATGCGATGTTGAGTTATACCTGGTGGCCTGACAGACGCAGGCTCATGACAAAAACATTTCTCACCTTTTTGCGTGCTTGTAAGCTTCGGAATTGATCAAAACGTTCCACAAAAAGGTTTTTTTCCCTTTATACCGGGAGAAATTTTGCTCACTAACGTGATCAGTAACTTTGTTTTTCCACCAAAACAAAAGAAAATGTTTGCATGATAATAAAGCTCAATTTCCAGGGGATTAGTTGGGTACACTAACATGGCCGCCGTGACGTCACGTGAAAACACTCTATACCGAGCGATAAGAGAGCACTGGGACGAACTCGTACCGGAATGAGTGGTCGTACCTCGACAAAGAAATGTACCAAGGTGGAAAACGCCATAAATAATTCAGTCTGTTGTTTCTTAAAAACCTGTGAAAATCACGCTGTGCCCTGAACTATTTTCAAAATCCTGTGAAAATCACACAGTTTTTGTCAATTCCATTGTCTTCGTTTCGATCCCACGAAGATGTGAGCCTCCCAATTAGCCGGTACTTGTTCCCTTCAACAAAAGATCTGAATTAATCATAGTACCATGGTTGGTACAACAGCACCGGAATACTCAGTTTAATTTTACAATTATATTAAGAAAAATACGTGTCTTTTACATTTTATAAAAATTTATCAGGAGTAAAATCATGAAAAACCATGAAATAAGTCAGATATTATATTAAATACCTCGAACGTCGGTATTAATCCATATACATCCCTCAGGCCTACGGCCGTCGGGAGGTATATGGAATAATAGCTCTATTCTCGGTATTTATCTCATAGTTACAATATTACACGAAGAGTTTTCCTTCATTTGAGGCCACAATTCAGCTGCACTTAAGAGTGACCATCAATAATAATTACTGTCATTAAATTTCCCCACAGGTATCAATTCACATTGGACGTTTTAATATTTATAGAAAGCATTGACGTTTGTATTGAAGTATAATGGCACGCCTTTCCAAGAAACACGATTAAATCTATAACGGGTTTTCCCTTTATTTGACATTGAACATTTTTCCTTTCACATTTATGCATTTAATTTTTCATTTCAATATTGTTGGAGAGTTTTCCTTCCGCTTGAGATCAGAATTCAACTATATTCATGGTGTCTCATTACACTAATTAAGTTAATTCAGTAGTCGTAGTATATCTCCCCCTCCGAGGATCAATTAATTTTTCACCTGTTAGTTTTATAGAACAGAGTTGGGTCTGTGGTACTCTTCAAGAGATTAACAGTTCGCTTTTCGAAGAAACACTAAAAACTATCGCAGCTTTTCCTGTCATTCTTTGTCTGACCTTTACCCATAGCCTTGCATCAGCCGCTAAATCATGTACTACTAATCAACCCCTATCAGAATACGGTTTCGCTCTTGTTGATCACTCGTATCATTCATTTATTGCTGATCGTTTGGCTTCTTGTTACATCGCTTGCAATATGCAACCAGCTTGTCAAAGCCTCAACTACAATCTTGCTGACAAGACTTGCGATTTCAACAACGACACCAAATATTTTCGTCCCAAGTATTTTGTGGAGAAACCAACATCCGTTTATGGGAATAACCCTGATTCTGGTAAAGTGGTTTTTCTGTTTAGAATATCAAATATCACCGTAATCCCTTTGTACTTCATTCTCGTTATTCTTATCTTGTGAGCAAAAAGAATTAGCTTCTAGTTCAGACAATCAATGAAATTTATTTGTCAATCTTATTCTATGAATTGATGCTTTATGTTGAAAATCAAACTTTTGGCAGACAATGATGATTTCCTCTAGATTTAGAAACTTCGTACATGTTTGAAATAAGTTACCGTGGGCGCTTTCCCTTTAACCAGAGGCTTGAGTTAAAAATTTCGATAATTTCATGTGGCCGCTCGAAACCAATCACATCAAAGAGTATTGTCCCAAAATGTAAACAGCGACCAGAAATGAACCGATGCGACGGAATTTTTCTGATGTTCCAAAACTTTAGGACCACTGTGCAAGATATGCCAAAATGTCTAAAATTAGAGACCCTGGGGCAGATAGTGGAGACGAGGACAAAATCGGAGCGGGCAACTTGCAAAAGTGCGAAGAAAAAATAATCGGCTCTTATTTTTCCTTTGTACTGTAGCTCGTCGTATTTTTCTCGCCCGCTCCGGTCTTGTTTCCGTCCGCACTATCTGCCCCTGGGTCTTTGAGGATGCGTCCACAGTACTTTTATCCGGATTTTTCTTTTATTTTTCGGATTCAAAAATATCTGCGTCCACACTTAGCGTATTCCAGTCGTTTTTGCATCGTTTTTACTGTCCACACGTATCCGGATACACAATTATTACTCTAGCGTCCAGTGCTTTTGACAAAGATTTTGCTTGATGAGCACGCGCAAAAATCGTATGTTGGCGCCATTTTCTCTGTTTTGCTAACGAGATGTACGTGAGAGTCTTTCAAATGAAGACTTGCTTCCATATCTCAAAGTGCCCTTGGACGTGAGGTGCATGGGAATGAAATTAAATTACTGGAATCGGTCAGTGTAAAATGCAGACCGAAGTTATAATATAACTGTTGAAAAAGCCCAAACCCCTTACAAATGCTAACCTTAGGCCTAATTAGGCCGAAAACAATATTTAGGCCTAACTGTTAGCATTTCGATTCCAATGATTTAATTTCATTCCCAGGCACCTCACGTCCAAGGGCACTTTGAGACATGGAAACAATTCTTTACCGTCTTTCAAGATCTAAGGACCGGATACGCCATGTTGATTTATCTCATCCAGGAGAGACTGGATCCAGCGCATTCGTAAATTTACAGATACCACTGTCCACACGTATCTGAACTTGCAGCGTATTCAAAAAAATTGCACTCTGGAGACCTCATTCTAAAATTTCCGATTTCGCTGGATACGTGTGGTCACAAGCTGTATTCGAAAAAAAATTGCGGATAAAAAAAATCCCAGCTGCGTGTGGACAGGGCCTAATTCGCAGAGAACAGTACAAAAATGTACTTAAAGACCTAAAATGCTCGCCGCTTGTGCAGCACGAATATTTTTCCTCTTAGAACCCATAATGATATTTTGTTGCGTGGCCATTGCTCCACCCATCCACTTTTCTAAAACACCGTAATATTTTACGCTGTGAAAGTAAGAGGACTTCTCAGACAAATGAAAAAAACATTGCTGTCCTTTACGCTAACCCATAACCAACGTTATCGTGCGCGTACAACAGTCATCACTCATTTTCTATATTTCCTTCAAGACTCTTCTTACCAATCAAACACTAGGATAACTTTGCAATATTCCGGAACTCCAAGGACGTGAAATGATTTACGTAACGGACTTTGCCCACATATTGATAATGATCCGAGAATTCTATTGACATTTGCCATGCGCGCGTACAAGAACAGTCACCGCTAACATTTTCTTTTTGTCATCGCTTATTTTCTTATTTCCTTCAAGACACTCGCGACCAACTTAAAGAGGATGATAAGATTGCGAAAGATGACACAACGGTTTGAAACAGCTTTTAACTCAGTCGTTACACCCGTTTGTAGTATTTTATATCGTTTTCTTTCCCATTGAAACTCCGAATATGTTTGATGATTGCGTTCAGCCAAAATGATGCGCCGGCTAATCGACGGCATCGATTGGAATCTTTCGTTCATAAAATCGAGATCTTCACTGACTCTTTTAAATTACAGTTGGATTTGCTTAGGAAGCGAAAACAGTACGTTTTCTTTTTAAACTTTGCGTTTAATTTAATAGATTGTATTGATTTACTTGGTCTTTTAATTGTCTCGTATCATTCTCGGTGAGTGGAGAACTAAAATCGAAACGAATAGCATAAGCCTCAAGAGAACTTTGCAATTGCCAACAGGGGAAGGAAAGATTAACCAAATGTGAAGCCGGTTATGAAGTAATGTTTCTTATTTTATCGAACTGATCAGAAGTGAATCTTTATTTTTGATTGTTGACTCTTGCTATGTAAACAACTCTGAGCAGCAATTTGTCTCGTTTTAAGTAAGAAAATATCAGGATTAATCAATTCTTGTGAAAATAACAAGACAAGTATAATCATTTCTCTCACGATGTATTCACTTGTGTTGTAGCCGATAACGACGTTTCGACCGTCTCGACTGATTGCGGGCTACGCTTTGTATCACGGAGGTCGGCTCTGATTGGTGGAATTCAGGCTTATTGTTCCGTTGAGTAATTTCCTGAGATCTAATATGATTCAAAATGGTTCCCTCGTTCTCGTATCGATCGCCTGTCGTGTTATCAACACTTCGGGGAATGTCGAAGCCATTATCCCTGTTGATGCTGCAAGTGTGAAGTCTTATGAGGTTATAGCTTTCTTCGCTCTGTGACGTCAGCTGTTCATCGGTCCACTTAATTGAGGACCATTCTACAATGTGTGCATCATTAAGCTTATAACATAATCGGCCTTATCACCTGAAGAAAATCAGCAGTAAGAATTCGAAACGTCGCAATCTAGAACAGAAGAGACACAACGTAGGACAAACGATCAGAAGACTGCCATGCGGGAGGTCGTGAGTTCAACTCTGGCCGGACCAACACTCGGGGTAACTGAGCAGAAAATTCTGCCTTTTGCAATGACACCCGCAAATGGCTAGACTTTCAAGTCTCTTCGGATAAGCACTATAAACCGCACGCCCCGTCTCACAAAAATCCAACATGTTCATAAGTTCCCTATGGGACGTTAAAGAACCCACACATTATTGGAGAGGAGTAGGTGATCAGGTTCCCGGTGTTATGGGTCTCCATTATGAGTGTATGGGTGGGTGGGTATAGTGGTCCACATTAGCTGAATAGCGGCCAAAACTTTAACCTGCTCAAACAAATAAAAAAACAAACAAACAAGAAAAGGTATTTTACGATATGTAAGTAAGTAAGTAAGATATAAATCAATAGTGTGTCTAAGCCAGTTTATTTTACAATTTATACCAGCTTTTACTGACCAAATGTTTTCTCCTTTTAAAATTTACCTATTTTGTCACAGAACGTCCTTGGCGAAAGCTGAATTCAGCTGCAGTGTGTTTTGGCGTAAGAGATGACCAGTTTGGCCGCTTTGATGTCGAAGTCGGTGGCTCTCTTGATGCTGTCAAACTCGTTCACCTCAGTGGATTGGTGAACTGTAACATTAATCGGAACGATAGATCGAGCAAATGGGGATGCAATCCTGAATCGCAAAAGATAAAAGTCTTCATAACAAACGCATCAAACACTGTCCTTCTGCCTCACATGGGGATAAGTTTAGGATACACCATTCCCGGGTATGGTCCCAATTCCAGCGAGATTGTGTTCAGTGATTTCCCAAATCCACTTCATCTGTCTTCTGGTCAAGAGTTACGCCTGTGGCACAGTCAAGACTTACGAAATTATCATGAGAAAGATAATGACGGAAACTCATGCGCTAATGTCTTCGCAAAGTATTTGTAATCTTGGCCCATGGCCAGTAGAGCAAAACCTCCGCTCTTATTTAATCAGTTCAGGGCACAACTGTATTTAGGAAACACTGAATTTGTGTCCAGGAAGAAATGTAGAATTGTAATCGGTTGATCTGTTTCCTCTCTTGAAACAACAACAGCATTCTCTGCTCTCTTTACATGAGAATCTAAATTTCAGTTGCTTTTATGTAAGGGGAATCTTTGATCAAGACTAACATTTTGCGCACTTCCAAATCCCGTTGGGTGCGTCATCAACTGTCCATACGTAAGGACGTACGTCCACACCTCCATTTATGCCAATGTGAACGGTATCACGCTACTTTACAGCATACATCTCCAGGTTTTGATCAATTGTCACCTGTCAAAATGGGTTATCCGCTGACCAGTATCACGTGTCCATATCGCAGGCTCAAGCTTAGAGCTTACCGAAGTCAGCTTTTTTTTTAAGTTGACCGCTGACCAGAGACTGATTTTTGATTGAATTGTAGGCTCAATTCAGGTTCAATCACCTAACATTACTACGAGAATACTACGTCAACTATAGTTCTTACACAGTCAACGCTTTTCGTGTTCTGGTAAAAAACGGTTTGGAAAATGTTTGATTTCTGCATTTTTCGCCGGTTTCAATCCAGTTTGACGTATCATGGTAGCTGTGGTCCACACTGGCGGCTACGCAGTTATTCAAATCAATTATAACAGGAATATAAACTTAAAGCTGAGTGTTTTTATCTTTAGAAGCTCTAATGCCTGGAGGACCTATGACTAGAACAGAAAAGAAAGGAGAGAGAAAGAGAACGACAACGACAAAACAGAATAACAGTAATAGCTCATACTTAGTGGAAGAGATTACTGTCAATATGAATCACGACAAATTCGTAGTGCTACACTTTATTCGCTGAACGTCAAAAACTCTCCAATACAAAAAGGAATATAAAGCAATAACTCGGTCAAAACTACTCATCAAATATCCAGTTCCATTAGACGTCCTTGACTGTGTAGGTGCGAGAGACAGAGAGAAAGAGGTTTTCTAATAAAGAGAAAGGATTTCAACAAATGTCGCAATGTTTCTGAATAAGCGGCAAAGAAAACTCTGAGTTCTTACCAAACTGTTCGGCTCCAAATTCACATCTTTGCTCCTCTTACAAACAAACCCGAGCACATGGCATCAAAGACTCACAAAAAAATCACGTGACGCGAGACCAAAACTACTTAGGTGAGTTGGGAGCGACACCGGCCCCTAAATGACTTTCCTTTGAAATTCATTTCCACACAGTCACATTAAAGGCTCCCTACTCCAAAACTCAATTTTTTTTTAAACACAGTCTCTAAACAGAAATTCATCTCATCTATCCATCTCCAGGCGGCACAGACTTGTAATAGGTCTTCTAAGTATAACGGTACCTGCTTTAATTTCTTTGTGTCGTTGTCTTTTGGCATGGGTCACCACTGTGGAGGTAGTCTTTACTTTCACCACACGTACAAAGCCACAACTCGCGCAATTAGCCATTTTCCACGAGGGTAATTCTCATCTACCATCAGGACTACATCACCTACCTTGACATTGTCTTTTTTTTTTATTATTATTTAAATTTATAATAATTACACACACAATAACAACGACAATAATAATAATAATAACAATAATAACAATAATGATATACACGATACGTCTAGAGGTCTTGAATGTGATGGAGGATCGCTTTCCATTTCTCATTATGACTATCTACAATATCATTTTGCTCAGCTATGACACGCTCCACTTGACAAGCAATTTTTATTTTTGTTTTTAGAAGTGAAAGGGAAGGATTCACTTTAAGAAGTCTACATTGGAAAATAACTTGTTTACCTAGTAATATAATATGGTTAATCAGTTGCGTTTCTTTTCCAAAGAGCCCAAACATTATACTCACATCTGTCAAACACTGGATTGTCGAAAAGTAATTTTTCAACCATTCAACTACAGAAAGCCAAAAAGCAGTTGAAATTGGACAATGTATAAATAGATGCTCGAGGGATTCCTCTGATATTTGACAAAATGTACACAAAGGTGAACTGGTTATTCCTATTTTATAGAGGGCTTTATTTACATAAAGGATTCTATTTAAAACCTTATACTGAAATTCTCTTATCTTTGAGTCTAGTGAAGCACGTCTAGGGAGGAGATAAATGTCTTTCCAAGATAAGTCATGTAATGGAAATAAACGTTCGTATTTAGATATTGAAATCGGGGGCTTCTCAGTTTTCTTAATTAGTTGCCAATATAAGTATCTGGAACAAGACGGAAATATTGAGTTCTGCGATTCGTGGGCCTCGGGCAAAGTGCTGGGCATGTCCCTTAAAAGGGTCTTCCACTCCGATGGAATAGAGTTAAAGACACTCATAAGGACAAAAAACTCCGCACCGGTTACGTTTTGATTTTGTAATGTCCTACATGATTTCATTCTACCGGAATCAGTCAAAATATCACTTACAGTAAGAAATCCTTTCCTTAGAAGTTTGTTCCTAAACAAAGGTTTTCCATCTATACATAAGAACTTGTTATTCCATATGATTTCCTTTAGCACATCAGCTAAAGTGGTAACTGGTGATATCTTATAAAGCGCCCATTCAGTTAAGCATTCCTTGTAAAATTTAGGAAGGGTCCTCGGCAAAAAACGTACATCTTAATTACAGTTAGTTAAGAAAGCGCCCCTAAAGTCAGCAAGATAGTTATCAAGAAACAATTTCCAGGTACTATTATAACCTTCGAGATATTTCTTCATGCACATGATTCTTTGAGCCTTGATAAGTGTTTCAATATGTGGCATATACGTAATCCACCATCTTTATAGTCACTTATAAGTGTGAGGCGCTTTATTTTATCTTTCCCCGAATTCCAAATAAAATTGAAAAGAACCTTATTCACCAGCTTCACAATCTCTTTGGTTAAAGGGATTAACGATGCCCGGAACATGATTTTGGGGATTGCGAAGGTCTTAATAATTTGAATTCTACCAATCAGTGTTAAGTTTCTCCACCGCCATGCATTGATAGATTTTTGAATGGACCTAATAATATTTTCAAAGTTGAGCTCCTGATACTTTTGCCAGTTATACGTAAAGAAAATGCCTAAAATTTTCATTAGTTTGTTTACTTTGTCAACGCCAATATACTCTGGCGACTCATGAAGGCTACCAAGCCAATACGATTCTGTTTTCTCTTCGTTCAACCTTAGTCCAGAAATTCTACCAAATCTATCTAAGAGACCTTGCAGCAAAAGAAAGGACTGTGTATCACTAACAAAAGTTGTCAGATCGTCAGCAAAGACGCTAAGTTTAACTTCACATTTACCAACTTTGATTCCTTTAATGTCATTAATTTCACGAATACTTATATTGACAATTTCAAGGGCAATAATAAATAGGTATGGTGACAAAGGATCCCCCTGGCGAACTCCTCTATTGACCTCAAAAATATCAGATGCGAAGCCATTATTCATAATACAACTTGAGATGTCCGAGTAAAGTACTCTAATCCAGTGCAAAAAGGAGTCGCCAAAATTAAAAGCTTTTAATGTATGAAACAAATAATTCCAGCTTAAAGAATCAAAAGCTTTCTTAAAGTCAAATGTTGTCATAAGACCCGGAATATTCTGTAGTTTGGTATACTCCATTACATCATTTATTGACCTCACTGCGTCAAAGATCGTTCTCCCCTTGACATATGGGCATTGGTTTTCATGAATGATAAATGGGAGAGTCTTTTCGAGCCTTACTGCTACAGCTTTAGATCCGATTTTATAGTCCACATTTAGCAACGATATCGGTCTCCAATTATCCACATATCTTCTATCCTTGTCTTTCTTTTCAATTAACCGGATAATTGCCTGCCGCTGGGAACTTGACAGTTTGCCGTTTAAATATGCAGCATTTAAAGAGTCTACCAGAAGAGTGCCTAAAATTGGCCAAAACGCTTTGTAAAAACTCAGCCGTAAGGCCATCATTTCCCGGCGATTTATAATTTTCAAATTTCTCTAGAGCTTTATAACATTCAGTGTAAGTCAGCAATCCATCACACTGTTGGCTTACGTTATCCGATAACTTAGGTATGCTAACGTTCTGAGTCTGAAAGGAATGGAAAACATCTTCATCAAAATCTGAATCCCTATTAGCGTATAGATCTTGATAGAATTATTTTAATTCAGCCATAATAGCTTTGCAGTTTGTCACTACTCGTCCTTGTTTGTCAAACAACTTTCGAATACAGTTTTTCTTATTTCTGGATTTTTCAAGACCCAAAAAGTATTTGTTATTTTTTTTCTTTTTTTCATACCAATTAGCTTTGGACCGTATAATGTTTCCACGAGTAATGTAGTCATACTTAGAATCATATTCACTTTTAAGTTCTTCAAGCTGCAGTATATTCTGTTCCGTAGGATTACAAGCACAAAGTTCCTCACTTTCTTTAAGTTTCTTTTCAAGATCAGTAAGTTTATTCCTTCTGTCTCTTGCCTTTGTTTTACAAAAAGAAATAGTACATTGTCTGATTTTATATTTGATCAAGTCCCAGAGGAGTCTTTTGTCGCTCACCTCTTGAAATTCTGTTAACCAATCTTGGTAACTAGAGGCAATAAGATTAAGGTAGTTGTAATCATTTAAAAGGCTAGAGTTGAAAATCCAATGTGATGGGCCCCGGACTTTGTCCTCAAAGCTATTAATTTGCAAAGTGATGGCCGAGTGGTCAGATTTAATAGAAGGTATTATATCCGAATCTTCAATAAAGTCCTGAAGTCCATCACTAATTAACCAATAATCTAGGCGTCGCTGAATAAGAGGTTTCTTTTGTCTCCACGTAAACTTTTTTTTGTTAGGGTTCCTAATTCGCCAAATGTCAACGAGATCGTATGCCAGTTTAATCTCCATAATATTTTTAACCGAGTCTTTTTTTCAACACGTCCACCATAATTGTCCAATTCTTCATGTAAATGAGCGTTAAAGTCACCTCCGATGATCAACTGACTACTAAACGTCCCATCCGTTTCGTCTAAAGTTGACAAGATTCTTGAAAAGAAGGAGCATTGCTCTGATGTTATGTTTGGGGCGTAAATGTTTAGTAATAAGAACGGAGAGTCTTGAATCAGAGCATCTATAAGAACGTAACGACCATCAGAATCAGACTGAGTGTTTTTCATTTCAAATTGTAATTTGTCATTTATTAAAATCAGAACACCTCTACTGTGATTGGTACCGTGAGAAAAGTACATTTTCCCGGGCCACTGAAATCGCCAACTTTCAACAATATCCGGAGTGCTATAAGGTTCCTGAAGAAAGGCAACATCAGCATTTTGCTTATGTAACCAATTAAATACTGCTTTTCTTTTAGTAAAACCCCGAATCCCTCGAGCATTTAAAGAAATGATTTGAAGTGAGTGAGCTGAGTGAAGAAAACAAATAATCAATTGTAAAGCGCCTCTTTAAATGTTTGAACCAAAACTTGAAAAAGGTACGTCGCTAAACCATCTAGACGTAAAAAACAAACCAAGACACTGACATCCAAAGTTAACAAAGAAAAATCTACAGGGAACTGCCCCAGCACGCACCCAGCCCAAGAAACTAACTTGAACGGCATGGTTACCTGCTTGAAATAGTTGTCAAAACGGTCTCAGGGGAGCTCCATCTTTTACCGACCCAATTTTCCTTTGAAAAGAAGGGTACAAAGCCTACTAGGTGTGAATTGTTTCAAAGCGTAAAGAAAAACGTTCCTAATGAGCATTGAAAAATAGCGAAAGGCGAAAAGAGACTAACAACAATATTTACATAGGAGCAACTTTTCCGTTTATAAAGAAATTATCAGGTTCAGCTTTGCTAAAAGCAACTTTTAGTCCTTTCTTTTTCGCCTCCTTCAATTTGGGCATTTGTTTTCTCCTTCGTTCAATTATTTCCTTCGGAAAGTCCTCCAGAACTTTTATCTCTGACGCACGATTAAGGCCGAAAGACGCACTCGAAACTTTCTCTCTGTCGGGATATCGTAAGAATCTCGCAATTATAGGTCTTATCTTTCCTGCCACAGGTTTTCCAAGGCGATGAACTCTTTGCAGAGCTATTTGCTCAGCCGGTTTATTTTCTTATTGATTTCTTGGAAAAGTCATTTTCCAAGAAATCAATAAGAAAATCACACGTGTTCACTTTCTCACCGTCTTCTGAATCTGCTTTTGTTTCTCTTTCTTCAATTCCAAAGAACTTCAAATTTTCTCTGCGACTATACGAATCCGCGTATAATTGTTTCGTGTGCAGGTCCTCCTTTGAACGTTCTAGATCCTTAATCCTACCTTGAATGTCGTTAACTTCAGTATTAAGCCACTGCAGGCCATCATCCATCTCGTCTAATCTTTTCTTCGCCTCTCCCGCTCCTTCCTTCAGTCTACTAACCTCGCTCTCAACTTGATCATCTTTTGGCGAAATTCATTCAGGGAAGCTTCAATAGCATCCAATTTAGCAAGCTTGGCCAATATTTGGTCTAATTTTGACGTGATATCCATATCCATATCGATATTTAACGCTACAGGGTTGACTTCGTCTTCGCCACGTGGCTTCTCCTCAAACACTTCTCTCTGCTCGTTTTGACTCTCAAGGTTATCTGTTTCACGTTGTCGTTTATCTAAAGGCGACTTAGACTCCGAAGAACTAGAGCTGTTCCTTGGTATAGATTTCCGCTTTCCGAGCGAATGAAAATCACCCATAGGCGAATTATATCCAATACTTCAGGTAGAAAAACGAGCGGAGCTCTCACAGACACGTCTAAGCTACATTCATGCCAGTCCCAGTCCCTCCCTTGACATTCTCCCTAGGCGTCCTCCATCTCGATCTTTCCATAAGAGTGGGTAGATACTCTTTGGTCCATCGTCTCCAGAATATACTACTCAGATACTGGGCCTGGCTCCATGCGCGTCTACAATGAAGGTCTGTTTTATTGAAAACTTGACGTTGGGCACAAACGTAGCAAATGATTGGGAGTTCTTGGTCGATCTTGTCGAACACTGTTGCTGTTACGCGTTACAGGACGGCTATTAATGATGTTGACAACTTCTGCCATTACAGTGGAAAGAATCTCGTCTGTGACAATTTGCTCTTTTAAAATAGACTTTAACACTTGCTTTGCATTTTGGATCATTCTCTCTCAAACGCCGCCCTCATGGCTCGCCGCTGGTGAGTTGAACTTCCACTTAATTTCCTTCTGTGCACAAAAGTTACTGATTTTGTGATGGTTTCACTGTTCAACGGCATCACGAAACTCCTTGTCAGCTCTTGTAAAAATTCGTTCCGTTATCGGTTCGCATCTCAATCGGACAGCCTCGTATGCTGATGAATTCTCATTGCATTGAGTA
>NC_090875.1:33104892-33109892 GCF_036669935.1 Montipora foliosa
TAGTATACTATAACAACTTAACTGAAATGGTTAGACCTACCTTAGAAGTTACATTGAACTGTTTGAGGTGTATCCAACCCGCCATTTCAAGGTGAAAATACTACAAATTAGTATACTATAACAAAATAACTGCATGGGGTTAAGACCTACTTTAACAAAGTAACATCGAACTGTTTTTGAAAGTGTTGCCACCCGCCAGTTCAGTATGAAAAATACTACAAATTAGTATGCTATGACAAATTAACTGCATGAATTAGACCTAACCTTACGAAGTTACACGGAACTGTTTGAGTTGTGCCAAGCCACGCCTCCAGCTCGGATGGAAAATACTACAAATTAGTTAACTATGATAACACATTAATACTGCATGGTTAGAACCAAACTTCATAGGTTAACATGCCGAACTGTATGAGGTGGTTCCAACCCAGCCAGTTCACATGGATAATACTACAAATTAGTAATACTGTGGATAACAAATTAACCTGCATGGTTAGACCTACGTTCAATAAGTTCATACACTGAACTGTTGATGAGGTGTGGCCGACCTGCCAGTTTTAGTATGGAAAATGCTAGAAATTAGTATTGCGTATGACAAATTAACTGCATCGTTAGACCTAATTTACAAGTTACCATCGAACTGTATGAGGGTAATCCCCCCGCCATCTACAGGGTCTCAAGCGCCGATTTTGGGGTAGCAGCCTTTCTCTGCTCACGGCACACAGCTTCCTCCGAGTTGTATTTTTTTCCAGACCTGTCGTGTCTGCTGCTAGTTGTGTCCCACATCGTATTTCGCATTACTTCCACATTTCAGCAAGGAGTGCTTTAGCAAGTCCTTGTCAGCCTTTTTCGTTGGAGCCACCGACTGATCTAGTATCATGGGAGAGCTGTGAGATAGTATAGGTTTGCTTTTGGTAGAACGACAGTCTGGCATTCTACAGATTGACCACAGCCCATCTAGTCGATGAAGGTAGAGCGATTGAACTCCTAGACTTTGAGATCAGATGGTTCTCTCACATACGGCGGTGTTTGTTTACTCTGTCCTGCCACTCTTAATTGTGCAGGATTCGGTCTCAAACATCGCTGGTGGCTATGTTCTCCCGGTTGTTTGATATGCTGCTTCGATAGGTAATCCCTGTCTCACAACCATAGAGAAGTGTGGGTATTATGATAGCATTGTAAACGTTAATCTTTTGTGTTGGATAGGATATCGTTATTGCAGAAAATCCTCTTCCTGAGTTTGTTGTAGGCCCTGTGGTTTGGCTGCACTTATGCGACTTTGAATTTCCATCCATATCCCAAGAGGCATTACTGGAAAAAGTAACTTTCGCAGATATTTGAAGTTGTCTACCGCATGGAGTTCCTGCACCATTTATTTGAATTGATGGAAGATAATCTGTAGGAGATGGATACGCCTCGTTCATGCTGAAACATGGTCTCAGTTTTGCTGATGTTGAGGGTAAGGCCAAGCCTGCTATACGCTAAAGCAAAAGCGTCCACAGTAACTGTCTGCACTTCCATCCTCTGAACAAGAGCAGACAGCCTGAGTCATTTGTTGCGTATTGAAGCTCAACAATGGTTGTAAAAGAAAGACTTTTGTCTTGGCTTGACGTCTCCGGGGAAGATTGAAGAATGTTTGCCATCAAGTCGGTACTGGAATGCCCGACTCCGTCGTTGAGAAGGTGTCGATCCATTTGAAGAATCAGCCCCCATAAACAGTGAGAACAGGGTTGGCGCGATTACACAACCTTGTTTGACACCAGCGTCCGACCAAGCAAAGTTCAACTAGATTTACCATTTAGACAGAACATCATCAGTCATTGTCATCATGAAGTAGTCGGAAGATCATTTTCCACAAGCTTCCATTCCCTGGGCATCCATACCTTGCAACAGATTTGCCACAGAGTGTCCGATGTTAGAGTCGAATGCTTTCGTAAGGTCTATAAAAGGTGAGCGCAGAGAAGGCACCGGTAACGTTTGTTCAAGGCACTTTTTTTCCCTGTATCATCTGACGGAGGGCAAAGAATCATATCGATGGATTTTTACCCACGTGAAGGTCTGAACCCACAGTTGACTCTCACGAAGAACCTCTTCGTGCGAGCAGGAGACAGGCGGTTTAAGCAGAATCCTAGCAAAGAGCTTGCCCCACTGCCTTGAGAGAAGTGAAATACCTCGATAGTTTTACTGCATAACGACTTATCGCCCTTCCTTGAACAAAGGCACGATTAGGGTCATCTCTGAGGTTAGCTGGGATTTGGTTCTTCTTTCCTAGAACCTCTGGATGAGCAGAAAAAGTTTGCAAATTAGTATGCTATGACACAAAAATAACATGCGTGCATGCGTTAGTGACACACCTAACTTTAGAACTAACATCAAAAAAGTGTGAACTGTATGAGGGTGTGGTCACCCACCACTTTGAGATAGTGGTACATATATTATATTGATCTTATCCGATCATTGTTGCCATGTGCAGATATGTCTATTGGAAAGAATACCGACTTCATACTCTATGTTTCCTTCTTGATGCTTTATATTGACGTGATGTTGTTCTGTTTACAGATTGAAAGATGACTGACAATTTTCTCAGACTTAAAGGATAGTAAAACCTTTCTTGATTTTACAATGTAGTGAAAAAATTATTGAGAAACTGTTCTTTTCTTCTTTTTAGTTTTGCGTTTAACACTGCAACCTTTCAATGTGGAGGGCATTCAACTCTGTCCATAATTACCTTGTGTACTGAAACAATTCACTTGAAACCGTTAATGTCGTAAGATTAATTTCATAAGGGGACTATCCATAATGACAATGACACCTCTTCCCTCCCAAGTATTGAACATAAAGACATAATTTTACAATTGCATCAACAATTCCACAATCAGAGGGGACGGTCTGCTTCTTGCCGGTCTACTAAGAAATTCGCTTTTCCAATTAAATTTTTATTCACGATTTCCTTCCAGCGCTGCAATCTTGTGGTGAGGTACATGTAGGCCTCTCAGAAAATATTTACACCAGTCAATCAATCAATCAATTCTAAGCTACATGCGCATCTCAATGAATGATTGTAACACACCACTCTGCTCTTCATAAGCATCCTCTGGTTGGGTAAACATGAACTGAGATAATGAAGCTAAAGCAATTGCGAACTCTTATCTGGAGAGCCTGGATTATAAAATGTTTTGAGTTACATTAATTGAACTGTATCTCTTTGATCCCGTAATAGAGTGGTTCCCCTCCCCCCATCTCCCAGCAGGATGATTGCTTACATATCGTCTAACTGTATAATTTAAACAGCAACAGCTTTAGCCATGTGCATCCAATGTCATTTAGTAAACACTACACTAAAGACTGGTCACCCCGAGGGAACAGTTCTATATTTATTTCCCTTCCCTGCGATTTTGAAGAAGAAAGCAAAATTGACAATGTCTTCCGAGGGACCCAGTGCATAAGTATTGTTTCATATAGCGCAAAAAGTGAAAAAAAACCCCCACGCAACCGGCAAACAGTTTTATTGTTGATGTCACATTGTTTTCTGACCACCAAGTAGTAACCAATGCCGAAGCGCACGCTGCTAGGAATAAACGAGCCATTAGCAAGCAGTTTTATTTCAATTGTTTACACATAAGGCCATTTTTCATTCAACAAAACACACAAATTTTTCATCAATTTCAACCTTTTTCATCATTCCATTTTTTTTCAATTTTTAAAAACGTTTAAAAACAAAAAAACCTTTCATTTTCTTTTATTTTCAACACATTTTTAGTTCAAATTTCAATCATTCAATTTTTTCACAATTTCAATTCAAATTTTTTTTCATCATTATTTTCATCATCTTCAAGCAAAAATTTAAAAATATTCACATGTCATTTACCATTCAATTTTATTTTCACACAAAAATACTGCTTACCATTTCACATCGCAATCCCTCAATTTCAAACGCTTTTAACATCGCATCATCTTTATCCTTAGAACAACAATTCAGACTGTGCCTTACCATCGCATAAAGCCTACTATATTTGCATCTGCCAAAACACACGGCTCCAAGCCACCCGGTATACATTGTCACAGAGTAAGAAGCCATCCACCCCAAACCAGAATAACTCGAACATTTATGGACTTGATTATCATCTGGTTTTAAAATTTGACAATGGTGATTAGGGAGCCCATCTCTGTTGCATTAGGATTCGTATTTAACAGCCAACTATCGAGAAAACTATAACAAATAATGCAGAAATTTTTATCAATTTTGGTTGTATTTGTTATTCGATAGTACTTGCATTGCTCATTACTTTAAACACTTGCTTTTCCTCGGGTGCTTACCATTGCACGAGCCATCCAGGTGGAAATTGTAGGTGTAAGTATTAAATGATGCAGCTTGTCCTAAAAAAGGCTGGATAACATACAAAATTTACTGGTATCAACGGGAAAGCCCCAAAAGGACAGAATTAAGACATTGATTGTGCCAATGCATCATAATTTCTGAAAAGTTCTAAATGGAATGGTGTGTACCATTTGATATTCTAACCAAAATTTCCGGGTTTTCCGTGTAAATGGTAGGTACCGCTCGTTTCCCTCGACGTCCAAGACTAATATTGAGGATATGTCAGAGAGTTAGGTACCAGTTACGTATTATTGTGGTTTACATAGTGCATAAAGCGACCGACATTTCAAAATGGCGCGCTGGGTTGCGCTGGGGTGATCTCAAGCTTTCATAAATAACAAGACTTGAATTTCCTGCATGTGCAGTGACTTCTAAGCGATGCTGTCTTTTGTGACTGTGCCAAGCCCTGGCTGCAATATTCCAATCAGATTTCAAGCACGTAATTGCAGCCAGCAAGCGAGATGCAATCAGACTTCTTCGAAACTGCCTGCAAGGAAAACCGCTCGATCTTATAAAAGGGATTGGGTCAGATTACGATGCGGCGTGGGAGTACTTAGACTCCATTTACGGTGACCCGAGATTTGTTTGAAGTTCCGGCCAATTCATGATGGCGATGACGCCCAAT
>NC_090875.1:33117392-33124892 GCF_036669935.1 Montipora foliosa
GATTACTATCTCTGTGATATCAAACGACAGCATTATGAAATTTCGGGCGACATGACTATAAATTTCGGGCAACGTGACTCTGGTTTCGGGTGACATAACTTCGGGCGAGATGACGTTTTTGAGAGCACGGTCGCTTGCAAACAAATCTTGAATTTTGAATGCTACAATATTACACAAATGGGTTTTCTCTCATTTGAAGCCACAATTCAGCTGCACTTATACCCTGCGAACAGTTGGTTTTTCCTACGCTTCCCGAGAGAAACCACGGCGAGCAACCTCTTGATTTTCCATCGAGCATGTGAGAAGTACGTCTCCATGTATTTGACATAACTTCTGATTTCACGGGAAATCCCTACAAAGCAGGCTCGCCCAAACGCAGCAGTTACGTAGCTGAACGCACGCGCAAGCGCCAAAACAAGTTTACTAACTCGTTTTACTGGTTGAAATCTAATATATTCGTCCTTTGGGCTGGACGGCGGCTCTCTCAAAGAAACTAACGGTTGCTCGCGGTGGTTTCTCTCTCGGGAAGCGTAGGAGAGACCAACTGTTCGCACGGTACTGCTCTTAAAGAGTGCCCATCAAAGCTGATTAACGTTATTAAATTTCGCCACAGGTATCTATTCACATCGGACGTTTTAATATTTATAGAAAAGCAATGATGTTTGTGTTGAAGTATGATGGCACGTCTTTCCAAGAGACACGATGAAATCTATAAGGGTTCTCCCTTCATTTAACCGTGAAAATGTTTTCTTTCATATTTATGTACTTAATTTATCATTTCAATATTTGAAAGTTTTCCCTTCGCTTGAGATCAGAATTTAACTATATTCATCCCCTCCCCCCCTCCTCCCTCCCCCCAATCCTCCTCTGAAAATCAATTAATTTTCACCTGTTAAAGCTTCATAGAACAGAGTTGGCTCTGTTATTTCTTACCAACCCACATGGGAATACGGCTTCACTCTTGTTGATCACTCGTATCAATCATTCATTGCTGATTGTCTTTCTTCTTGTTACATCGCTTGTAACATGCAACCAGCTTGTCAAAGCCTCAACTACAATCGTGCTGACAAGACTTGTGAGTTCAGCAACGACACCAAATACTTTCGTCTCAAGTATTTTGTGGCGAAACGAACGTCAGTATATGCTGATAACAGTGAATCTGGTAAGTTGATTTTCTTTTTAGAATATCAAATATCACCGTCATCCTTTTGTACTTCATTCTCGTTATTCTTATCTTGTGAGAAAAATGAATTAGCTATTAGCTCAGACAATCAATGAAATTTATTTGTCAATCTATGAATTGATGATTTATGTTGATAATCAAACTTTCCGCGGACAAAAATGATGTCTTCTAGATTTTGAAACTTTGTACACGTTTGAAATAAGTAACCAGAAGCTTGAGTTGAAAATTTTAATAATTTCATGTGGCGAATAGGACAGAATTCTCCGGTTGGCTGCTCAAAACCAATCACATATAAAAGAGTATCGTTCTAAAATGTAAACAACGACCAAAAATGAACTAACACGACGGAATTTTCCTGTTGTTCCAAAACTTTAGGATCACTTTGCAAGATATGCCGAAATGTCCGAAATTATTTTCTGGAAAATTTCTCTTCCATTCGATCAGTCCTTCGGAGTAGCTATTTTTTTCCAAATTCCTGGTCAAATGGAAAGCGCCCAATGAGGAAAACAATGGGAGAGGCGTCCTGGTCAACACTAAGGCACCATCCACGCCATCCTTAGAGACCCTGGGGCAGATAGTGGGGACGAGGACAAAATCGGAGCCCCCTGGGTTTTCAAGGATGCGTCCACACGTATCCGGAAAGTTTTTTTTTTCGTGTTCAAAAATATCCGTGTGTACTCGTAGCGTATTCCAGTCGTTTCACCGTGCACACGTATCTCGATACACAATTATCACTGTAGCGTCCAGTGCTTTTCACAAAGAGGTTGCTTGTTAGGCATGCACAAAATCGTATGTTGGCGCCATTTTCTCTGCTTTGTTAACGAGATGTACGTGAGAGTCTTTCAAGGTCTAAGAACCGGATACGACATGTTGTTTTACCTCATTCAGGAAAGACTGGATCCGATAGTGTTACGTCCGCGTATTCGAAAATTTGCGGATACGACTGTCCACAGGTATCCGAATTAGCAACGTATTAAAAAATTCCACTCCGGAGACCTTAATCGAAAATTTCTCTATACGGCTACCGATAAGCTATTTCCGAGTTGCTGTTTGTCTCGGTTTGGGAGCGAGTCTCGGTGCTCAACTATTGAAAGGGAAATGACTTTGATTTGAGTAAGAACACCCAACTCATTTCCATTTGAATGGTGGTTGTCCATCGGATGCGATGATAACTTTTGCGCTTTGCTGCTCATTTATGCACACGGAGGTGGATCTGCAATCCTAGCCTAGAGGCGCAGAGTCTTGAACAGTGGGGGCACTGGAAATCCGTTGACGTGATCACTGCTGATGCTGCTTTGTGGCGTCGTTCCCTGGCAGCAGTGAGTTTCTGGCTACGAGCTTCCTTAAAGTTGGACGCAGCTTTGTGTATTGAGGCTCTCCATACTGGTCTGTCCATTGCACGCTCTTCCAATTCCCTGGGCTTGATGTGGCGCCACTGGAGGTTTGCTTTCACAGTGTCTTTGTATCTCAGCTTGGGGGACCTTGGGTTCGCTTGCCAAGCTGCAGCTCTCCATAGATCAGCCGCCTGGGTATCCGGAACTCCTCCATGCGGATGACATGCCCCACCCATCGGAGTTGGGCCTTGAGGAGCATGGACTCGATGCTGGTGAAATTGGCACGGTCCAGTACCTCTAAGTTGGTAACTCAGTCCTGCCAGCGGATACCGAGTATGGAGAGCTCGCATGTGGAAATGTTCCAACTTCTTCATATGCCTGCGATACAGTGTTCATGTTTCGAAGCCGTAGAGGAGAGAGGGAAGAACCACGGCATTGTAAACCTTCAGTTTTGTTGACAGCGTGATGTTGCGCTGTCTCAGTACTCTATTGCGTAGTCTGCCCAGTGCCTGGCTTGCCTTGCCGATTCTTGTACCTAACTCTTTGTCCAGGGAGCCGTCACAAGAAATGGTGCTTCCAAGGTACTTGAAATGTTCGACATTAGTAAACGTTGTGTCATCTATGATAATGGTGGGCGCTGGGGGTGGGTGTTTGGTGCAGGTTGGTGGAGCACCTTGGTCTTGCCGAGATTGACTGTCAGGGCGAAGAGCTTGGAGGCATCTGAAAAGTGGTCCATTATCCGCTGCAGGTCTGTTTGTTTGTGGGCCACCAGGGCGCAGTCGTCAGCGAAGAGGACTACTTGAGGGAGGGTTTGTAGTGTCTTTGTCTTGGCTGTGAGGCGACGAAGATCAAAGAGGGATCCATCTAGACGGTAGCGGATATACACTCCCTTCTCCAGGTCACGGACAGCGTGGGACAGCATGCAGGTGAACAAGACGTTGAAGAAGACCGGGGCTAGAACACATCCCGGCCTCACGTTGTTGATAATTGCAAAGGCTTCTGTCACGTTACTTCTGGAGAGGACTTGTCCAGTCATGCCATCGTGGAAGAGTCTGATCATGGAAATGAACTTCGGCGGACATCCAGTGCGCTCTAGGCCTACACAAAGGGCTTCGCTACTGACTGAGTCAAACGCCTTCGCCAGGGCGATGAAAACAGTACAAGGGCATGTTTTGTTCAATGGATTTATCCTGTAGTTGTCTCATTGCGAATATCATGTAGAAAGTGCTTCCACCGGGCCTAAAGCCATACTGTGCCTCTGGGAGGTTCTGCTCCGAGACTTGGATAAGTCTGTTGAGGATGACTCTTGCAAAGATTTTCCCTGTGATAGAGAGGAGAGAGAGGCCACTGTAGTTCCCACAGTCTGATTTGCTCCCCTTGTTCTTGTACAGTGAGACAATCAGAGCATTTCTGAAATCGTCTTGCATCTTCTCCTCCTCCTCCCAGATACTCAGAAGTACGTCGTGGAAGGCCTGAAGGGCGTTGGAGCCTGCTGTCTTGTAGATCTCAGCAGGGATGCCATCCTTTCCTGACGCTCTGCCTGAGTTTGTCTGGCGGATCGCCTTCTCAATTTCTTCCATCGTTGGGGGGTCTGTGAGCGAGTCGTGCATTGGCTGCTGGGGGATCTGGTTCAGCGCATCTGCATCGACTGAAGAGGGTCTGTTGAGCAGGTTACTGAAGTGCTCTTGCTAGCGCTTACTCAGTTCCTCTTGGTCTTTGATCAGGTTGACCCATCTGAGGACAGTAAGGGGGAGCAGCCTGAGGTGGAAGAGCCGAAGACCGTCTTCAGTGAGCTAAAGAATTTCTTGGCGTTGTGGGTGCCTGCGTAGAGCTGGACTTGAGCTGCTTTGACCTCCCACCATTTGTCCTGCATCTGTCGGCGTTCAGACTGGACTTTGGCCTATAGGGTCTTCAATTTGTCACGTTTAGAGACGGAGGACGGATCGTTTTGCCACTCGATGAGAGCCTTGTTCTTAATATGGAAGGCATCCTTGATCTTCTCGTCATTCTCGTCAAACCAATCTTCGTGGGTTCTAGTTTTTGCTCCAAGGACATCTTTTGCAACTTCTGTAACGGTATCATGGGAGAAAGTCCACTTCTCAGAGCTAGTTTCCAATGGTTGGTCATTTTGGAGTTTTTCATCAAGGACTTCTTGAAACTTTGACAGGCGGAACAGATTTCCCAGACTGGCGACATTGTATGAAGCTCTAACAGTCTTGGGTTGCTTTCTGTGAGGCGGTGCAATGAGTAGCAAGAGTACAGTACAGACCAGTCTGTGGTCGGTCCAGCCTTCGGCACCTCTCATCGCACGGGTCAACCGGACGTCCTTAATGTCACGTTGGCGTACTATGACGAAATCAATCATGTGCCAATGTTTTGACCTCGGGTGCGACCAGGTGGTCTTATATTTGTCTGCCATCCTGAACAAGGTGTTGGTGATGCACAGGCTGTGTTGTGCACACTTGTTGAGGACCAGTGGCCTACTCCGTTGACCTTGCCTACTCCGTTGACCTTGCCTTCTCCGTGTCTGCCAAGAACGCTTTCCCAGCTGTTATGGTCTTTTCCTACACTGGCATTGAAGTCTCCGAGAATGATAAGTTTGTCACTTGGGGAAGTTGACCTGATCACCTGGTCAAATTGTTCATAGAACTACTCCTTGGTTTTATCTGGGCTGGTGAGGGTGGGAGCGTATAATCTGACAACGGTGAGGTATCTGATCTTGCTGAGAGGGATGCGCACTTTCATGAGGCGTTCGTTGATTCCAACTGCCAGGGCTGATGTGTTCTTCAGCAGAGCTGTTCTGATGGCAAACCCGACGCCGTGAATCCTGTCTTCTGCTTGCGGCTTTCCTTTCCAGAAGAAGGTGCATCCACCTCCCTCTTCTTTCAGGGACCCTTTGTCAGCAAGACGAGTTTTGCTAAGTGCAGCGATTTCTATGCGGTATCGTTGGAGTTCTTTCGCGACAAGTTCGTCAAGTTCGTCTCTCAGGTCTCAAGGTGCCGGTTCTATCCAAAAGTGTTCGGACATTCCGGGCTCCCAGAGTAAATTTCTTTTGTTTCTGCTGCAACTCGGAAATGGGCTATTTGCTGGATACGTGTGGACACAAGCTGTATTCCAAAAAAATAGTTGCGGATACAAGAATTTCCAGCTGCGTGTGGACGGGGCCTAATTCGCAGAGAACGGTAAACAAGTGTACGAAAAGACCTAAAACGCTTTAATATAACTGTTGAAAAAGACCAAACCCCTTAGAAATGCTAACCTAGGGCCTAATTAGGCCAAAAACAATATTTAGGCCTGACTGTTAGCATTTTGATTCTAATGATTTAATTTCATTCCCAGGCACCTCACGTCCAAGGGCACTTTGAGGTATGGAAACATTTCTTTACCGTCTTTCAAGGTCTAAGGACCGAATACGCCATGTTGATTTATCTCATCCAGGAAAGACTGGATCCAGCGCGTTCGAATTTTTACGGATACCACTGTCCACACGTATCTGAACTCGCAGCGTATTCAAAAAATTGCACTCTGGAGACATCATTCGAAAATTTTCGATTTCGAAAATTTCCGATTTCGCTGGATACGTGTGGACACAAGCTCTATTCGAAAAAAATTGCGGATACAAAAATTTCCAGCTGCGTGTGTACGGGGCCTAATTCGCAGAATGTACTTAAAGACCTAAAATGCTCGCCGCTTGTGCAGCACGAATATTTTTCCTCTTAGAACCCATAATGATCTTTTGTTGCGTGGCCATTGCTCCACCCATCCACTTTGCGAAAACACCGTAATATTTTACGCTGTGAAAGTAAGAGGCCTTCTCAGACAAATGAAAAAAACACTGCTGTCCTTTACGCTAACCCACAATCAACGGCATCGTGCGCGTAGAACAGTCATCGCTCATTCTCTGTATTTCCTTCAAGACTCTTCTTACCAATCAAACACTAGAATACATGTGCTATGTTCCGAAACTCCAAGGACATGAAATGATTTACGTAAGGGACATTGCCCACATATTGATAACGATCCGAGAATTCTATTTACATTTGCCATGCGCGTACACGAACAGTCATCGCCAACATTTTCTCTTGTCATCGCTTATTTTCTTATTTCCTTCAAGACTTCCTACCAACTTAAAGGGGATGATAAGATTGCGAAAGATAACACAACGCTTTGAAACTGCATTTAACTCATTCGTTGCACCCGTTTGTGGTATTTTATGTCGTTTTCTTTCCCATTGAAACTCCGAATATGTTTGATGATTACGTTCAGCCAAAACAATGCGCCGGCTTATCGACGGCATCAATTGCAATCTTTCGTTCATGAAATCGAGATCATCACTGACTCTTTTAAATAGACAATATTCGTATTCCCCGACGACCCTGGAACGAGTAAGTCTTAGAGCATGAATGTGAGTCTAATGCTGGGAAAGTTGCCGCGAAATACAAGAAATTTATATGGAAAGTTATGGCCGGTTTGGCGGAAAAGGAAAATCAGGTCAGAAATTGGAAGGTTCCAGAGCTTAAAACTTACCTGCAGGCTCGAGGGATATCTGTCTCCAACAAAAAAATAGTCGAAGTGGTTGAGCTGACGGAAAAAGCTAACGAACTCGGTTTAGAACAGACAGATGACCATGAGTCGCCCAGCGAAGTTGTAAACGCGAAGTTGGTGACAAACGATGGTACGATCACGAATCCTTTAAATCTCCATTCCGACTGGAGAGACGACTTTTCAGATGCCCCGAACTTTTCCTGGGGAGATTGTATTGATATTTAATAAACAAGAAAAGATACGACCAAGAATCATATGACCAAGAATCCCTCAAGGGGTACAAGTCTCTTGAAGGATACCGCTTACACTGGGATGGCCAAGTGTACAATCTTGAAAGGAAGAAGAACATTTATTTTGAACACCACATAATGAAATTCTCTGTTAAACCTACTGAACGAGAGAAAACACCATTACGAAACAAGCCGACATATGATGGTT
>NC_090875.1:33129892-33142392 GCF_036669935.1 Montipora foliosa
TATCAAACCACTGACTAAATACCCTAAAAATATACACGAAAAAAAAAATGCAATCTGGTTGGCTGAGAGAAGTGCAGTTTTTCGGTGACACAGTGCAGTAAAGAGGTAATTGAATGCTAAAAAGGCAATAAAGCAAGCATTCTGATTGGTCAATTAACAAAGAAGTTCGCAGATAGCCAATCCCTGGATTGCGTAAGTTGAAATGACAAAATCGCGGACAGATTTGACGAGAACGCGAGAGTAGCAATGTTTTCATTAAAAGTTGGAAGGAAACTGAAAAACAAAGACTACAAAAGAAGGCATAAGCAACTGGATAATGAAAGCTTTGAACCGGTCGCCCTCAACAAAATTGTCGGTAGGATTTTTAAGCTATAGTTCTAAAAAAGACGAACAAGACTGGCAAGACTAAGAGCCGACTGACAGTCTTCGTGTAATGGTAAGGGTCAAAACATTTTTCATGTAACTATACTATCAATAAGGAATCACATGATTTTTCTGGTGCAATTTGGAATAAATAAGCACTTGTAAATTTTTTCAAAGACTACAAATTGCTCTCACCCTACGGGCTCGTGCAAGTTTGAGCGTCTTTGAAAAAATTTGCTCCTGCTTATTTTTTGCAAATTGTACTTGAAATCATGTGATTACCTATACAAATTGTGTAGCACGTAGACAAATTTAGAGTTTTCTATTGTTGGTCACGTGACCATGGGCGTGGTATGATGACGTCATATTTAGTAAGAACCATTACATCCTTAGTAACGCACCCCAAAAAACACGTTAGTAGGCCCTTAACCTGACTCCTAAAAACAAAGCTGAATGTTCCGCGACACAGAGGTTTTGCTGTACTGAGCCAAGATTTAATTCATATACTTGGCAAATACATTAGCGCATGATTTTCCCGCTCTTTTTTCCGGTGAAATATTATTTAAATCATATAGGTGCCACAGGCGTAAATCTTGACCAGAAGACAGATGAAGTGGATTTGGAAAATCTCTAAAGACAATCTCGCTGGAATTGGGACCATATCCGGGAATGGTGTACTTTAAATTTCCCCCCGCGTTTGGCAGAAGGACAGTGTTTGATGTGGTTGTCATGACGACTCTTATGTTTTGCGATTCAGGATCGCATCCCCATTTGCTTGATCTATCGTTCCGATTAATGTCACAGTTCACCAATCCACTGAGGTGAAAGAGTTTGACAGCATCAACAGAGCCACCGACCTCAACCTCAAAGCGGCCAAACTGGTCATCTCTTACGCCAAAACACACTGCAGCTGAATTCAACTTTCGCCAAGGACGTTCTGTGACAAAATAGGTAAATTTTAAAAGGAGAAAACATTTGGTCAGTAAAAGCTGGTATAAATTGTAAAATAAGTTGGCCTGGACACACTATTGATTAATATCGTAAAATAAGTTTGCTTTTTTGTTTGGTTTTTTTTTTTATTTGTTTGAGCAGGTTGAAATTTTAACAGCTATTCAGCTGATGTGGACCATTATACCCACCCACTCATACACTCATAAAAGACAGCCATAACACCGGGAACCTGATCCCCTACTCCTCTCGAATAATGTGTGGGTTTTTTAACGTCCCATAGAGAACTTATGAACAGGTTGGACTTTTGTGAGACGGGGCGAACGGTTTATAGTCCTTATCCGAAAATACTTGAAAGTTTAACCATTTGCGGGTATCATTACAAAAGGGAGCACTTTCTGCTCAGTTACCCTGAGTGTTGGTCCGGCCAGAGTCGAACTCACGACCTCCCACATGGCAGTCTTCTGATCGTTTGTCCTACGTTGTGTCACTTCGGTTCTAGATCGCGACGTTTTGAATTCTTACTGCTTATTTTATTCAGGCGATAAGGCCGATTATGTAATAAGCTTAATGATGCACGCATTTCGGCTGGTCCTCACAATGATCTATTAGTGCACAGATGAACAGCTGAAACAAAAAAGTAAAAAAGTAAAGTGGTGCATTTATATAGCGCCCTTATCACAACGTTTCAAAGGCGCTTTACAATGATCAATTTACCCCCAGCGGACTGGAAGCGTATACAGGCGCAAATTGGAGCCGCTTCTAAGCAGTCCATGCATGCTGGTACTCATTTTACCGACCTCGGAAGGATGGAAAGCTGAGTGAACTTTAGCGGGTTAGAAGGTCGCCAATATTCCAATCTCTGCAGAACTTGGAATGGAACCCGGACCTTAGGGTTGGAAGGCAGGGATTTTACCACTGCGCCAACCCCTCCGCTGACATCATAGGGCGAAGGAAGCTATACCCTCATAAGATTTCACACTTGTAGCATCAATAGGGATAATGGCTTCAAAATTTCCGAAGTGTGGATAACACGACAAGCGATCGATACGTGAACGAGGGAACCATTTCGAATCAGACCTCAGGAAATTACTCAACGGAACAATAAGCCTGAATTCCACCAATCACAGCCGACTTCCGTTATACAAAGAGTAGCCCGTAACCAGTCGAGACGGTCGAAACGTCGTTATCGGCTACAACTCAAGTGAAGACATCGTGAGAGAAATGATTATACTTGTCTTGTTATTTACACAAGTATTGATTAATAGTATTTTCTTACTTAAAACGAGACAAATTGCTGCTCAGAGTTGTTTACATAGCAACAGTCAACAATCAAAAAAAAAGATTCACTTCTGATCAGTTCGGTAAAGTAAGAAACATTACATCATAACCGACTTTATAGTTGGTTCATAGTTCCTTCCCCTGCTGGCAATTGCAAAGTTCTCTTGAGGCTTATGCTATTCGTTTCGATTTTCGTTCTTCTCCATTCGCCGAGAATTAGAGCACAATGATGCGAGACAATTAAAAGACCAAGTAAATCAATACAATCGATTAAATTAAATGCAAAGTTAACAAAAACAAAACGTGCTGTTTTTGCTTCCTAAGCAAATGAACTGTAACTTAAAAGAGTCAGTGAAGATCTCGATTTCTTGAACGAAAGATTGCAATGGATGCCGTCGATTAGCCTGCGCATTGTTTTGGCTGAACGTAATCATCAAACATATTCGGAATTTCAATGGGAAAGAAAACGACATAAAATACCACAAACGGGTGCAACGAATGAGTTAAAAGCGGTTTCAAAGCGTTGTGTCATCTTTCGCAATCTTATCATCCCCTTTAAGTTGGTAGGAAGAGTCTTGAAGGAAATAAGAAAATGAGCAATGACAAGAGAAATGTTGGCGATGACTGTTCGTGTACGCGCATGGCAAATGTAAATAGAATTCTCGGATCGTTATCAATATGTGGGCAATGTCCCTTACGTAAATCATTTCATGTCCTTGGAGTTTCGGAACATAGCACAGGAATTCTAGTGTTTGATTGGCAAGAAGAGTCTTGAAGGAAATATAGAAAATGAGCGGTGACTGTTGTACGCGCACGATGCCGTTGGTTGTGGATTAGCGTAAAGGACAGCAGTGTTTTTTTCATTTGTCTGAGAAGTCCTCTTATTTTCATAGCGTGAAATATTACGGTGTTTTCGCAAAGTGTATGGGTGGAGCAATGGCCACGCAACAAAAGATCATTATGAGTTCTAAGAGGAAAAATATTCGTGCTGCACAAGCGGTGAGCATTTTAGGTCTTTAAGTACATTTTTTTCCCGTTCTCCGCGAATGAGGCCCTGTCCACACGCAGCTGGAAATTTTTGTATCCGCAATTTTCTTTCGAATACATCTTGTGTCCACACGTATCCAGCGAAATCGGAAATTTTCGAAATCGAAAATTTTCGAATGATGTCTCCAGAGTGCAATTTTTTGAATACGCTGCGAGTTCAGATACGTGTGGACAGTGGTATCCGTAAAATTTCGAACGTACTGGATCCAGTCTTTCCTGGATGAGATAAATCAACATGGCGTATCCGGTCCTTAGACCTTGAAAGACGGTAAAGAATTGTTTCCATATCTCAAAGTGCCCTTGGACGCGAGGTGCCTGGGAATGAAATTAAATCATTGGATTCGAAATGCTAACAGCTAGACCCAAATATTGTTTTTGGCCTAATTAGGCCTAAGGTTAGCATTTCTAAGGGGTTTGGGCTTTTTCAACAGTTATATTGTAACTTCAGTCTGCATTTTACACTGACCAATTCCAGTGATTTAACTTCATTCCCAGGCACCTCACGTCCAAGGGCACTTTGAGATATGGAAACAAGTCTTTATTTGAAAGACTCTTACGTACATCTCGTTAACAAAACAGAGAAAATGGCGCCAACATACGTTTTTGCGCATGCTCATCAAGCAAAATCTTTGTCAAAAGCACTAGACGCTAGAGTAATAAATGTGTATCCGGATACGTGTGGACAGTAAAAACGATGCAAAAACGACTGGAATACGCTAAGTGTGGACGCGGATATTTTTGAATCCGAAAAATAAAATAAAAGAAAAATCCGGATAAAAGTACTGTGGACGCATCCTCAAAAAGCCAGGGGCAGATAGTGCGGACGGGAACAAGACCGGAGCGGGCGAGAAAAATACGACGAGCTACAGTACGAAGAAAAAATAAGAGCCGATTATTTTTTTCGTCGCACTTTTGCAAGTCGCCCGCTCCGATTTTGTCCTCGTCCCCACTATCTGCCTCAGGGTCTCTGAGGAAGGGTAACCATTGTATTTCTCATTGAGCGCTTTCCATTCGACCAGGAATTTGGAAAAAAAAAATCCAATAGGTACGCTTAAGGACTGATCGAATGGAACGGAAATTTTCCAGAAAATAATTTTGGACATTTTGGCATATCTTGCAAAGTGGTCCTAAAGTTTTGGAACATCAGAAAAATTCGGTGGCATCGGCTCATTTCTGGTCGCTGTTTACATTTTGGGACAATACTCTTTGATGTGACCACATGAAATTACCGAAATTTTTAACTCAAGCCTCTGGTTAAAGGGAAAGCGCCCACGGTAACTTATTTCAAACATGTACGAAGTTTCTAAATCTAGAGGAAATCATTATTGTCCGCCAAAAGTTTGATTTTCAACATAAAGCATCAATTCATAGAATAAGATTGACAAATAAATTTCATTGATTGTCTGAACTAGAAGCTAATTCTTTTTGCTCACAAGATAAGAATAACGAGAATGAAGTACAAAGGGATTACGGTGATATTTGATATTCTAAACAGAAAAACCAACTTACCAGAATCAGGGTTATTCCCATAAACGGATGTTGGTTTCTCCACAAAATACTTGGGACGAAAATATTTGGTGTCGTTGTTGAACTCGCAAGTCTTGTCAGCAAGATTGTAGTTGAGGCTTTGACAAGCTGGTTGCATATTGCAAGCGATGTAACAAGAAGCCAGACGGTCAGCAATGAACGATTGATACGAGTGATCAACAAGAGCGAAGCCGTATTCTGTTAGGGGTTGATAAGTACATGATTTAGCAGCTGATGCAAGGCTATGGGTAAAGATCAGACAAAGAATGACAGGAAAAGCTGCCATATCTTTTCGTTTTTCTTTGAAAAGCGCACTGTTATTCTCTCGAAGAGTATAACCGACCCAACTCTGTTCAATAAAACTAACAGGTGAAAAATGAATTGATCCTCGGAGGGGGAGATATATTACGAGTACAGAATTAGCTTAATTAGTGTAATGGGACACCATGAATATAGTTGAATTCTGATCTCAAGCGAAAGGAAAACTCTCTAACAATATTGAAATGAAAAATTAAATGCATAAATATGAAAGGAAAAATGTTTAATGTCAAATAAAGGGAAAACGCGTTATAGATTTAATCGTGTTTCTTGGAAAGACGTGCCATTATACTTCAATACAAACGTCAATGCTTTCTATAAATATTAAAACGTCCAATGTGAATTGATACCTGTGGGGGAATTTAATCACAGTAATTATTATTGATGGTCACTCTTAAGTGCAGCTGAATTGTGGCCTCAAATGAAGGAAAACTCTTCGTGTAATATTGTAACTATGAGATAAATACCGAGAATAGTGCTATTATTCCATATACCTCCCGAGGGCCGTAGGCCTGAGGGTTGTATATGGATTAATACCGACGTTCAAGGTCAGGCCACCAGGTATAACTCAACATCGCATCTTACGACTTTCTCCCTTTTTTTCGCTGGAATTTCGTTCTTCCAAACTTTTCGAGTTTAAAGAATTGAATAAAACAATTCGCGCTTGTTGGCTACAGACTGGTTATAGCCAATTCGGCGCTACGCTCCTCGTTGGCTTTTTACCATCTCATATCCAACGCGCTCTCGTGGAATAATTGTTAATTATTAAATTCTCAACCTCGGATAATGCATTTCGCGTGCTCTGATTGGTTCACTCAATCTTGGTTATCAGCTCATATACCTTGGTTTGACCTTATATGGTAAATGATTGCGTCAAGCGTTGCTAAACTAAAAATGTTTTCGTCGGAATGCCAAATTTCTCTTTGAATAAAGCCAAAAAGGAGAAAAAAAACTTTTTTTGTGGAAAGTTTGGATCAATTCCGACGTTTAGAAGTACGCGAAAAGGCAAGAAATGTTTTTGTGATGAGCCTGCGTCTGTCTGACAACAAGGTATTACCCAACATCGCATCAGTTCTCATCAAGTTTTTTTCGATTTCGCTCGGATTTGCTCGCTTTTTCCGCTCGTATTTCGTACTACCAAATTTTTGGAGTAGAAGGAATTTAATAAAACAATTATTCCATTCGCACTTGTTGGATATGAGACTGGTTAAAGCCAACTCGGCGCTACGCGCCTCGTTGGCTATTTACCATCTCATATCCAACTCTCGCTCATGGAATAATTGTTAATTATTAAATTCTCAACCTCGGATAATGCAATTCTCGTGCTCTGATTGGTTTACTCAATCTCGGTTATCAGCTCATATACCTTACTTTCACCTTATATGGTAAATGATTGCGCTTAGAGTTGCTAAACTAAAAACTTTTACGCCAGAAAGCGAAATTTCTTTCGGTATAAAGCAAAAGAAAAAGGTTTTTGTGGAAAGTTTGGATCACTTTCGAAGCTTAGAGATAAGCGAAAAGGTAAGAAATGTTTTTGTGATGAGCCTGCGTCTGTCTGACCACGAGGTATTACATGTACACAACATCGCATCTTCATCAACTTTTTTCGATTTCGCTAGGATTTTCTCGCTTTTTTCGCTCGTATTTCGTACTTCTAAACTTTTGGAGTTTAAGGAATTCGATAAAATAATTATTCCATTCGCGCTTATTGGATATGAGAGTGGTTATAGCCAACTCGGCGCTACGCGCCTCGTTGGCTATTTACCATCTGATATCCAACGCGCGCTCATGGAATAATTGTTAATTATTCGCAAAGAGCGCGCAGGGCGTGGAGCTCCCGGTATTAAACTGAGTATTCCGGTGCTGTTGTATCAACCATGGTACTATGATTAATTCAGATCTTTTGTTCAAGGGAACAAGTACCGGCTAATTGGGAGGCTCACATCTTCGTGGGATCGAAACGAAGACAATGGAATTGACAAAAACTGTGTGATTTTCACAGGATTTTGAAAATAGTTCAGGGCACAGCGTGATTTTCACAGGTTTTTGAGAAACAACAGACTGAATTATTTATGGCGTTTTCCACCTTGGTACATTTCTTTGTCGAGGTACGACCACTCATTCCGGTACGAGTTCGTCCCAGTGCTCTCTTATCGCTCGGTATAGAGTGTTTTCACGTGACGTCACGGCGGCCATGTTAGTGTACCCAACTAATCCCCTGGAAATTGAGCTTTATTATCATGCAAACATTTTCTTTTGTTTTGGTGGAAAAACAATGTTACTGATCACGTTAGTGAGCGAAATTTCTCCCGGTATAAAGGGAAAAAAAAACCTTTTTGTGGAACGTTTTGATCAATTCCGAAGCTTACAAGCACGCAAAAAGGTGAGAAATGTTTTTGTCATGAGCCTGCGTCTGTCAGGCCACCAGGTATAACTCAACATCGCATCTTAGGACTTTCTCCCTTTTTTTGCTGGAATTTCTTTCTTCCAAACTTTTCGAGTTTAAAGAATTTAATAAAACAATTCACGCTTGTTGGCTACCAGACTGGTTATAGCCAACTCGGCGCTACGCACCTCGTTGGCTATTTACCATCTCATATCCAACGCGCTCTCGTGGAATAATTGTTAATTATTCGCAAAGAGCGCACAGGGCATGGAGCTCCCAGTATTGTGGTCTGTCTGTGGTATATCACTGTCGGGAGGGTAAACGATCGGAGGTCGACCTCACGGTGTAAGGGACTCCGTGTCCCGAATGGTTGACTATCCACGGGTATTGTCCCGTAATGTACATAAATGAATTCATGTAGAAAGAAATGGTTGTCGAGGAAATTATTAATCTAAGTTACCCCAAAATAATCCTCGATTTTGGAAAAAACAAGTTCCTTACTGATCTTGCCTTAATTTTGTGGGAGCTTAAGAAATCATTGCTGGCGATATTTAAGTTCAAAACCAAAATTAAAGAATCCATCTTGCATTTGATATTTCTTAGCTGTATTTGAAAAGATAGATGTAAGCACTATTGCCAAAAACAAGAACAAAAGATCTTAAGGCCCGGGAAAATGGTTCATTGAACAGCGATGTTAAAACAATTCCAAGTTGCAGATTTGCAGACAAAGGGGCAGAAATGTACATAAGTTGAAAATAAACGAGAAGAACTATATTGTCAGATCATAAGATATATTTGTCTATTTTTCTAGTCTAGTGAAACGGTCGCCGTCGATCGAAGGTTTTAAGACCCCCAGAAGAAATTCACTGAAATTTAAACCCACTCCCAGTTATATCTACAATTTAATCTTGATATCGTTGGAAATAGGCGATAGAAAAACACGTTGTTTCTCTAAGCAGGAGTATCTCTAAAGTTAGGTTTGTATGTTTCCATAAACGGAAATTTACGCAACCACGACAAGAATAGTGGTTTAAATTTGAAAAGAATGAAAGATCTGTCGACATCGAAGAGAATTACGTGATGCATGATTGTCGGAAAAAATACATTTATACAAAACGCTTTTTTTTTTTGTTGTAAGAAATAGGGCAAGGAAAGCCTAAGTCAAAAGACCTTTCTTTGAAGGGATATTGATGTCATATTCCCTCACATTTAACTTTAATGCTAAAGGTGCAAGTCCCTTAAATATCGGAATACCTCTGAAGAACATTATTATATGCTTTGGTTTTTATGTCTTTGAAGCAGTTTCACAGCAAGTTGAAATCTCATCTTTGACGACGAGAAAAGTAGAAATGTAATATTGAAATCTTCGTAGGTTTTCGAGTAGATCAGCCGACGTCAAATATGCTAATATAATTGTTTCCCGCCCAAACTCACTGTATGCGCAGTCATTTACACTAAAAGGTTCTCTCATCAACTGGAAGCAGGTGAGTTCTGGATAACAAGCTTCCGCGGAGTTGCGGCCACTTATTTAAGTGTTTAAGTAACGGCAGATAGTGAAGTAATTTAAAGAGAGTCTGACTAATTGCACAACTAGAAAAGAAAATTCACTGCACATATGTAACGGTTTGAAAAGAGATGGGTGAAAAAAGATATTGCAAGTTTTATGCATGATGACATTGTGACTATTCACCTCTGACCAAACGAACAAGGGCTTGCCGTTTCGCTAATCGGTTACCGAGGAGCAAATTTTATCGATAAACTCGGCTGATTAGTGAACTTGTGTGGTATATACTAAAACGATTATTCCCCTCAGAGTCGGTAAAAGTGGTGGAAATTGATCTCCATTTCGGTAAATAATCGTCAACTATTCTTAAATGGAAATGAATCACATGCGAAAACCTTGAGTAATTTTAATCTTAAAGAAAAAGCGAACTGACAGTAACCGTACTGTCTCAAAACGTCAGATATATATCAAAACCTAAAACTGCTACTCAAATAGAGAAAGGTGCAATTAAAGAAGGATTGGCTTCCATATAAGTAACGAGGGCGAGTATTCTTAATGAATACACCATTAATTACAAACAGTAGCTTAAAATTGACGCCATATGCATTAGGGGAAAAAACTCTCTAAGAGCTTTTCGCCCTTATTTTGTCCACCCTTACTCTTTAAATTAAATTACATTGCACAAGCCATCTAGTTCCCATTTCCAACTTATTTTAGCATTAAAAATCAAGAACCCTTTATTACCTGGCTTGGTATCGCCGATGTTCAATCTGATGTTTGAAACTATTTTTGTAATATTTTCGTTTCCGTAATAACATTTTCTATTTCATTTGTGGGCGTGGGGGGTGGTGCGTTTTTGTTTTACGTATTTTTCCTATAGGCTATTTTACACTCAAGCTGAAACTTCAACAAAAAGGAAAAAAGAAATAAAAAATATACATATCTTTAGCTCTGCTATTTTAAGTTATAGTAGAAAACAAAACTTCATATTAAACTTTGCTAATTTCTATCGGTGTGTATATTTACTTTCCGCAGAGAGCTGAAAAGATTTTAAAAGTCTTAACTAATTGCCAAAAAACCTAAGAAGAGTCTAAAATTAGCCCTCTAACAAGATCTAAGAAGGTTGTTTCTTCAAAATATAGTACTTGAAGATATACTTAAGATAAGTAAAAACGCGAACGGATTGTTGAACAGACCACTTTTTGAAAAGCACATTATTCTAAATATAAGCAGTATGAACACAACTTTCGGGCTGTGCACTGTTCAATAGCTTTCACTTCCCATTATGTGATAAACGCTTTTTGGTAATATTCTTGAGCTCTTTGACAATTACAAATGACAACTAATCGGTGGGAAGGACAACTGTAATATCTTTTTCAAACATTTGCAACATGAAAATGGGTTTCTGAAAGGAAACGTATTGAGCAAAATTTGAACGAAAAGGACAGGGTATTAGGGCTGGAAACCAGGGCCCGGTTGTTCAAAAGCCGATTAGCGCTAATCCCAAATTAAAAATTAACCAAAGAATTTATTTCTCTACTCCCAAATGCTGTTCAACGTTGATATTCGGCGGAACTTTACATTAAAAAAAGTCAATCTCGAAAAACAAAAATTGGCAAAAGGAACTTTCACGAAAAAGGTGGAAACATGAAACAAATGTTTACGCTAATCCTGGATTAAGTTAATCGGCTTTCGAACAACCGAGATACAAAGCTAAGAACTTTAAGCGATTTCGCTTGTTGTGCGTATGTGGGCGTGTTTTTTATTTCGCAGATATTTTTGTTCTCACAGGTGCGCATTATCTGCATTTTCCCCAAAAAGCAACGAATAAAAGATAAAGCCCCCAGGAGGAACGAAGAAATGAATATAAGATATTTGGATGCTTTTACCACCGAGTGACTTTCGCAGCTGTCCTTGAAAAAAATATATTGCCCTAATTGAATGTTATTCGTCGAAAAGTAAATAGAAATCAAATGCAACATCGAAAACAAGCTATCAGGTGCTAATTCAATGACGACTGCGACGACAAAGTGTCACCTGGTGAGCCAACCCCTACGGCATTAACAAAGACTTTTACGGTAGTTGCGTTCCGACGAAGGAGGACGCATTGTAGTCGTGTCGTTTTACGAATGTCCCGAATATGTTTCGCGGATATCGATCGTGATGCCTTGCGATCTCAGGGTTTGGACGCCATCTTGGACTGGCTGGCCGACGCCGGGGCACATGACCTCAATCTGATGTGATTGTGAATATGTCATCCCTCGACATCGGGTTAGTATCGCCATGCCGGCATGCTCAGATGAAAGCGGTAAAAAATCCCTATATTTCCACGACCTTTGCAGTTGCACGTGTTGGCTGCACGACTGTTTTCTTTGTTGTATTTTGCAAACGTAGTTGTGTTAATTTATGTCAAGTATCAGTAGCAAATATGACTAAAGCTACTTATCAGAAAATCAAAAAGCTGTGTAGTAGAAGAACAGACACTACAATTTCACCCGCATGGCAATTCGCGTCGGCAACGATCCCGAGTTGTGATTTGTCAACTCGGCTGCTTTAATTTCACAGGAGATTCAAATTCTCTCTGCGTACTGCCAGAAAGCACCCCACAAGTCTACTTTCCCTGAATATTTCCGGGCTATCAGTGCAATAAAAAATATTATTTAACTAGACACCAAACGCACTTTACTAATCCGTGATTACTACTAGTTTTACTGAACTACTTCACAGTTATTTCATCTGTCAAATTATCCAACTGAGCATAAATTACTACACGTAACCAGCGGAGATAATTAATATTTACCTGTAATTTTCAGTTATGGAGGCCAAAATCGACATATCTTTGACAGAACAGTTTATACACGTGAAGCTACACTCTTCCTTTTGTAGTGAGATCTTAAAACTAAATATATCTCTATAATCATCTCCCTTGGAGAAATAGTCTTTTAGATCGCGCAGCGAGGAATGCTGGTAATACTATTAGTCAACACTTTTTTAAAGGATGTATACTTATGTTACTTTTATCAATAAAATACTGACACAAATTTTGCTGGTTTTGTTTTAAAAGAAAGGCCATAAAACAGCATATCGTCAATGTGGGTAGGTCTGAGTGACTTGAGCAAGCTGAAA
>NC_090875.1:33144892-33149892 GCF_036669935.1 Montipora foliosa
CAAGCCAGCCCCAAAAGATACATATACATTATTTTTCCCTGAGTAGCCACCTGCATAGCGTGTGAAAAGTATATGTTTATGGATGAAGCTAAAAATTATTTTGTCAAAAGGTATTTAGTGTCAAATTCATTAATAAGACAAGTGTTGGTCTTATCAAAAACGTATATTCCTTGCTGCCTGTGTGATTTTTATAAATGCTGCATGCTATAAACAGGTATAGAAGAACAGGAAGCACTTTTTTTCTCTGTAAAGAACAAAATTATAGAAACTGTAAATATACATGTACCAGCTGTAAGAGTTAAAATGTCATCAAAGTGAGCTAGGTCTCTGACAATCAACATGCTTATTTTCTTCTCTTATACATTTTTCAGTTTCTTCCTGTCTGAAGCCATCTTTTGAATTTATAGTGAATACTGAGCATTTACATGTATTAGAAACAAAGTCCTGTTAATGCACTCAAGAAGGAAATCACAACCCTTGCCCACAAATGTAAAGCACAATCGGACAATGACAAGGAGGGAACAGGATTGTAATTCTTACATGATTAAACTTAATAATACTTGTTGTATTACTGTTTTAGGGTACATTGAACTTTCCATGAACCCTTTCTGTAAATAACTGTCATGTTACTTTTACCCTTTTGGTAAAAACATTTGAATTGGTTTCAATGTTACAGGGTACATGGAAATTTCCATGGAAGTATTTATGAGTCAATGAGTCAATGAGTCAACGAGTTAGTGCGGTTAATTAAACCATAAAATGAAAGCTAAAATTTCAGAGAGTGCTTAGGCGTAATCACTGAAACGAGGGCTTAGGCTTAATCAACAAATTATTGCTATATTGACTGTGAGTCTCATTAACTCATGACGCATGACTTTCGGTATAGAATTTTTGAATTAGTCTCAATGGTACGGGCTGCATGCACTACATGGAACTTTCCATGTATCCTTTTGGACAAAAAATTTGGAATTGGTCTCAATGTTACAAGGTACATGGAAATTTCCATGGACCCTTTCGGTGTAGAATTTTTGAATTAGCCTCAATGATACGGACTACATGTACTACATGGAAATTTCCATGTACCTCTTTGGACAAGAATTTTTGAATTAATCTCAATGTTACAGGGTACATGGAAATTTCCATGGAACCTTTCGGTATAGAATTTTTGCACTAGTCTCAATGTTACAAGGTACATGGAAATTTCTATGTACCCTTTTGCACAAGAATTTTTAAATTGGTCTCAATGATACAAGGTACATGAAAATTTCCATGGACCCTTTCGGTATAGAATTTTTGAATTAGTCTCAATGGTACAAGGTACATGGAAATTTCCATGAACCCTTTCGATATAAAAGTATTGAATTAGTCTCAATGTTATGGGGAACCTTTAAAATTTTCCACAATTTCTAGTCGAAACAATGTTTTTGTCCCTTTGAAGGATGTTTACCCATTTTTGAGCTAGATCCCTTGATTTTGCTCCACTTGACAGCTGCCATCGTGCATATGCGCAGCAATCGAATGCGTCTTCAGAGTCATCAGAAAAACGCAGAGTACAAGGCGGCCAACTGCATCAGGCGGTGTCAGACATCCCTCGAGGCTTGTGCCATTGAGGCTCATCATTTCTTGAAACAGGTTGGTCCATTATTCTTGATTTTCCAAGGGTAATTTCATGTCCCAACCGACGCTCTTTTCCCACGTCTCCTGTAGTCTTATTATCTTGGCTCTGATGAGAAATGCAGATGCAAAGCCAACTGGATCGTAGATCCGAGCAATCTGGCTCAGGATCTTTCTCTTGGAAAGCATTCAGTCGGTTCTTGGGAGAGTAGTTACTCAGGTTTCACCTTTTTTAAGGGTAAACATGTCTGCGTGACTGTTCCATGTCACTCCTAATATCTTTTTTTCATTGACTCCTTGCGAAACCGCTGCTTCCTGTCTCTCTTCTTTTTTTTTTTTTTTTCAATTTTATTTATAAACAGTACAACAATACGTACAGACTTACGGAACAAAAGTAACCTACAATCTACAAAAACACCTAGAACACTACTATTTACAGAAACATTATTCGACACTATTACCCAATAAACTACTGTAAAAACTTCGACTTACAATACATACAATACACTTTACCTACTGGCTATAAACTAATAATAATAATAATAATAATAATAATAAAAATAATAATAATAGTAATAATAATAATAACAATAATAATTATAATTATATAAAAAAATTCTATTTGTCAATAAAATTTGTGAATCGTTTTCTTCCTGTCACTAATGTACTAACACGTAGTTTTTTAAGTTGCGATTTTCTGAAGTAGGAAATTTGGAAAACAATACTACTTTTTACCTTAATATTTTCCAGGTAGAGACAAAAAATCGCACACTTAACCGAAAAATTGTCCATTGATTTAAGTCTTCAGACTTTATCAGCAGTTACATTGACTAAAGTGACCAACAGCGCTTACAACTGACTTGGTTTATTTCAACTCCTTTCTTGCATATTCTTACCACCTGTCCATTAACAGTAACGCTGCGCAAATAGAAACGTTTATTTTTCCACATGTGTGGAAAATATCCCTATATGACACAGCCTTTTGTATTTAGAAGTGCACAGTTGCACACCTGAAGAAATTGACTATACCTAGCCTGGAGCCTCAGGGTGCAGTCTTCCGACTGTGTAAGACCATGTGATTGTGGACGAATCCCGTTTCCAATTTGAGAAAGTTACTCTTTTCCTGGATAGCAAGATAGTTTTAGCATGGATCAGTAGCGAGTCTAAGAGGTTTAAACCTCTCGTATCAGTCAGAGTCGGTGAGATCCAAACCAAAACATACCCCACCAATTGGAAACATGTTCCTGGAGAGATGAACGTAGGTGACAATGTTTCTCGTGGCATACCAGTAAGACATTTGGTTGAGACGTGGCAACATGGACAAAGTTTCTTTGCTTGCCTGAAAATGAGAGGCCTCAAGATTCGTCAACCAATGGCCACCCAAAAGTGAAGAAGAATGCCGTAAAGTTCACAAAATTTGCGTTCAGACCCTAACCCTAACCCTAACCCTAACCTTGCCAAAAGTTCTCAAGCTGGAGAAAGCTTACATGCTAAGGCTAATTTGAAACCTGCGAGCACAACGTCACAATAGGCACACGTATTATTGCACCTATTAGTTGTTGAGGGTGAGGCACGGTCGGCTACAGACAAATTTCAAAATTTCAAAATGCTATTAAATGTTACATTATTATATGACTAACTCCGTGAGCAGGCATAATGAACCAAAACTTGCGCTGTGATTTGCCACCAGAGCGGGCAGGATGGAGCTATACTGCCCGCTTGGGATTACTCGCTTGGTTCCTTCAAGATCAAAAATCATTTTTTGGTGTTTTATCCAATATAATAAATCCTTTATTCACCAAGCTTATTCGGTCAAGATGGCTGGATATTGCCCTTGTTCTTTTTTTGCGTGTTTATGGACCTCGACTTCTTCTCGGTCTGTACACACTAAAAAAAAAGAACTTGGCCAATATCCAGCCATCTTGGCCTCAAGCTTTGTCAATAACCCGTATGTATTACACAATAGTGTAATACAAGTTTTATAGAACAGAGTTGGCTCTCTTATTTCTTCGAAAGAATAACAATGTGCTTTTGGAAGAAACACTAAAACAATGGCAGCTTTTCCTGTCATTCTTTGTCTGATTTTTTCCCATACCCACGCATCACCTGCTAAATCATGTACTTATCAACCCCTGTGGGAATACGGCTTCGCTGTTGTTGATCACTCGTATCAATCATTCATTGCTAAGCGTCTGGCTTCTTGTTACATGGCTTGTAACATGCAACCAGCTTGTCAAAGCCTCAACAACAATCTTACTAACAAGACTTGCAAGTTCAACAACGACACCAAATACTTTCGTCTCAAGTATTTTGTGGAGAAACTAACATCAGTATACGCTGATAACCCTGAATCCGGTAAGTTGATTTTTCTGTTTAGAATATCAAATATCAAATATCATGATCATCTTCATTCCTTTGTACTTCATTCTCGTTATTGTTATCTTGTGAGCAAAAAATGAATTAGCTATTATCTCAGACAATCAATGAAATTTATTCGTGAATCTGATTCTATAACTTGATGATATATGTTGGCAATCAAAGTTTTGGCGGACAATAATGATTTCCTCTAGATTTAGAAACTTTGGACACGTTTGAAATAAGTAACCAGAAGCTTGAATTAAATATAATTTCATGTGGCGAATAGAACAGAATTCTCCGGTTGGCCTCTCAAAACCAATCACATGAAAGAGTATTGTCCCAAAATGTGAACAGCGACCAAAAACGAACCAATGCGACGGAATTTTCCTTTTGTTCCGAAACTTAACGCCCACTTTGCAAGATATGCCGAATGTCCGAAATTATATTCTGTAAAATTTCTGTTCCATTCGATCAGTTCTTAAGCGTACCTATTGTTTTTGTTTGTTTTTGTTTTTTTGTTTTTTTTTTAATTTTTGGCCCATTGAGAGGGAGAAGCGTCCTGGTCACCACCTAACCCTAAACCTAAACCCAGGGTAGAAAGAGGGGACGAGGACAAAATCGGAGCAGGCGGGAAAAGACGCGACTAGCAAAAGTACGAAGATAATGTAAGAGCTCTTAATTTTCCTTCGTACTTATTGCTCTTCGCATTTTTCTCGCCCGCTCCGGTCTCCGCACTATCTGCCCCTGGGTGTTTGAGGATACGTTCACAGTACTTTTATCCGGAATTCTTTTTCTTTCGGATTCAAAAATATCTGTTGGTTTTTTAATAGTAATGCATGAAGCAGCAGTTAACCTAGCAACCTTTGTGGCTTTCTTAATTGGTGTTGATAGAAGAATCCTCCTTACAAGAAGGGGTTTCTCTCCACTAACTAAAACATTTATTTAGGTTCCATTCGTGAGCTCCATAAGGGTATATATAATTTAAAGGTCCAATAAAACACTATTCGCGTTAAATCGGCTTCGCTGCC
>NC_090875.1:33154892-33169892 GCF_036669935.1 Montipora foliosa
GGGTATCTTCTAGCTTGTCTACCTCGATCCAATCAGAGAAATGGCAAACAGTCACTAGGTATCTTTGCTTTTCCAGCTCACAGAGATCTTGACTGATTATCTGCCAGGGACCTGTTGGTATTGGTAAGGATTTCATTGGTTCTTTTGGTGCAGAATGACCATACTGGGCGCAAGTACTACACGCATCACACATGTCTTGGATGGACTTTCGCATGCCGGACCAAAAGAGGACTTCACGTGCCATACGTATGTTCGATTCCCCACCAAAGTGGTTGGCGTGGATCTTGCGAAGCATGTCCTTTTGCATCGAGTGAGGTACCATAAATTGGGCGCTTTTGTAAATAATGCCATTTTTCACTGACAGTTCGTCCCTATAAGTCCAGTAGGGCCGCAGATTCTCGGGGATGCTTGCTCTGTCTGCTGGCCACCCTTTGACAATGACGTTGTATAGGGTGTTCAGTGTGGTGTCTTTGCTAGTTTCCTCACGTAGCTGGTTTTCAGTGATCTCCGTTAGTCTCGGATTCCGTGTGTTGTAGTCGGACTCCATCTCCATTCTGAAAACATCAAAGTCCCGTACTCGGGCTGTGATGGGGTGGGGGAGGGCTGCGCGAGAGAGTGTGTCTGCCAGGTAGAGAGTCGGTCCTCTCTTGTACGTTATTGTGAACTGGTAACGCTGTAATCTCATAAGCATTCGTTGTAGGCGGGCTGGTGCCTTGTTCAGTGGTTTCTTCATAATGGTTTCTAATGGCTGGTGATCTGTGTGGACTGCAATGTCAGTCTTGCCATACAGCCACTGGTCAAACTTTTCGAAGCAGTTGCAGATTGCTAGGCACTCTTTCTCGATCTGAGAGTAGCGCTGTTCTGTAGGTTTCATGCTTGACGAGGTGAAGGCAACTGGTTGTAGTTTGCCGTCATCACTGGGCTGTAAAAGGGCGCCGCCGACAGCATTATCACTGGCGTCCGTCTGGAGGACAACTGGTTTCCGAAGATCATAATAGGCTAAGACTGGGGCGGACGAAATCAGTTGTTTGGCCTTGTTGAAGGCTTTTTCTTGAGCCATGGACCATGAAAATGGTACAGCGTCCTGGGTCAACATGCGTAAGGGTTGAATCACAGAGCTTAGGTTGGGGCAGAAGGGCGAAAGATAGTTAACCATGCCTATGAAGCGAAGGAGTGCTGGTTTGTTCTGCGGTGTGGCCATCTGTGTTATTGCCGCTACTTTGTCTGGGTCAGGTTTTAAACCATTATCCGAGATAATTGTGCCCATGAACTTGACCTCTTTAAGCTTAAAGCGCAGTTTGCCCGCGTTGAGCTTGATGGATTTTTGGTTACAACGTTCCAGTAAGGCGATGAATCTTCGGTCATGGTCAGTCTGGGCTTCCTCGAAGGTGTTGCCCTCCCCATACACAAGGATGTCATCGGCTATACATATTATCCCATCCAGGCCTTCCAATGCAGATGTCAACCTCATTTGAAACTCGTCTGGTGCACTAGTAATACCAAATGGGAGACGGAGCCACCTGTATTTGCCGTATGAGGTATGCATGGTTGTCATCCATGAGGATTCCTCATCTAGGGGAATGTGGAGGAAGCCTTCTTTAACGTCCACTAGAGAGAAGCACTTGGCTGCACTAAGCTTATGAAGCTGTTCATTTAGCGTGGGCATTTGATGTTTCGGACGCTGGATGGCCTTATTTACCGTCTGGCTTGGATCGATGCATACGCGGAATTTTTTGGGTGTCTCTCTTATTAATTCATTCGAACACCATGGGGTTGGTTCATGTACTTTGACCAAGACGCCTGCCTGCACATAACGATCTAAGGCTTCTTTCTCTTTTGCTCTTTTCGCTACCGGTATTTGATGGACGGGCATCTGAACGGGCTGGACACTGTCATCAATCTGAAAGTGTACAGGTGGACCAAGCCGGCCAAGGCCTTCGAATGTGTCAGCATACTGGCGTGTGATGTCCTGAAGTTGCAGCTGGCCTGGCGGGGGAAGTCGGCGGTTTGAAGGAATAGTAATTGGAGCCGAAGGTGATGGTGGTGGATTGCACGGGCTGGCTGGGGTTTCGTGGAGTTGCTGGAGATGGTTGCATGCCATAGGGTTCACCTTGTTTTCGCATGGTACTGTATGCTGTTGTGTGCCAGGAAGGTCATAGTGTTTTAGACTCGCATTGTGGTCTGCTGATGAGTGAAGGGAATGAGTCTCGTCCGCGTGCACTCTAATTATGCCCAGTTTTTCGCTGTCACTGCCAGACAGAAGTGCTGGCTGGATGCCAATGCAGGAGTCTGGCAGGACTTGAAAGATAAGGGTGTCAAACTTGTTGTTCTTTTCGCACAAGAGTTCCACCTGACCAACAGGATGAAGTGGCTTGGAGTTTCCATAGGGGTGTAGGCGGTAGGGGGAGTGCTTTACTTTGCTGTCTGGGAAGAAAGAGCGCAGGGTGCTGGCAGCGATGGTGTTGCAGGTTGCTGCAGTGTCTATTTGGAACTTTAATTGCTTGAAGGTCCGGCCCGTCGCTGAAAGTGATAGGTTTGTGAAATATCGTTTTGACTTCTCGACGGATGCAATGCTGTGAACTTGTGTGCCCAAAGAGTATATATAGTCGTGATCTTGGTCATAGGAGGATGCGTGGTCCTCTGCTGTGGCATACATCTCGGTGTAATGCAGGTCTCTTGGTCGGAAGTTTGTACGGGGATCACGTTTCTGGCTGCCCTGAAGGCCCCTGCCTTGTGGTCTCCAAGTAGGTCTGATACTGGGGCTTGGAAGTTTGCGGTCTTCTAGGCAGATTCGGGCAAAATGGTCATTTCCACCACAGCTGGTGCAGGTCTTTCCATTAGCTGGACATAATTTCCATGGATGTGGACCACGCCGATCTCCACACCAAAAACAGGTACCAGGCTCCCTGCGAAGTTTCATCTGACTGTGTCTAAGGCCCGTCCAGTGGACATGTTCGTCGATTCCTTTGGACCAATCTGCAATTAACTTGTTTGTCTGCTTGGCGGACTCAATAGCTCTCGCTTCGGCGACTACATCGGACAGGGACTTCTCAGAGTTGTCAGGTTCTATATGTGTTTTAAGCAACTCCGTACGTATGTTATCCTCACTCAACCCAAATATAAATTTGTCTCTACAAAGTTCATCACTAAGATCGCCATAGCCACATAGGCTGCCAGCGTGTCTCACCTTAACTTCCCACTCTTGAATGGACTCGTGAAGGCCTTGTGAAGAGGTCCAAAACTTGTATCGATCGGTCAGGAGTGAACTTCCTGTGCTGCCTGTGTAATGGGCTCGTAGTTTATCCATCCAAATCCAGGGTTTCTTTTTATCTTCGTCTGGAATTTGAGGTTCGATTGTGTATCTGACCACGGACAAAGCTTCATCTGGAAGTGCAGATCGTAACGCTGAAATTTCTAGTAGAGGACTCTTGTAATGAGCGGCTCGTTCTGCAACAGGATCTTTAGCGAGGTCGCGGTAACTGGCTTGTACACAGTAATCGTTGAATCGTAACTCGAAGTTTTTGAAATTTTCGCTCACATTTCCCACAAGTTTGAGCTCCGGTCTTTTAAGGTTCGCCATCGTGTTTCTCCACTTCTGACACCAAGTCTGGGGGCCGGTATTAGTAACAGAACTTCCTTTATTCGTAGTAATACATACGATATGGCGGCACTATATCGACGTTCCCCTACGTATGATCGTGCGAGTAGCCGCTGACCAACATGTTCAACAATCCGTTCGGGTTTTTACTTATCTTAAGTCACGGGAGTATATCTTCAAGTACTATATTTGGAAGAAACAACCTTCTTAGATCTTGTTAGAGGGCTAATTTTAGACTCTTCTTAGGTTTTTTGGCAATTAGTTAAGACTTTTAAAATCTTTTCAGCTCTCTGCGGAAAGTAAATACACACACCGATAGCAATTAGCAAAGTTTAATATGAAGTTTTGTTTTCTACATTAAACTTAAAAAAGCAGAGCTAAAGATATGTATATTTTTATTTCTTTTTTCCTTTTTGTTTAAGGTTCAGCAAACAAACAAATAAAATAGAAAGTATTATTAAGGAAATGAAAATATTACAAAAATAGTTTCAAACATCAGATTGAACATCGGCGATACCAAGCCAGGTAATAAAGGGTTCTTGATTTTTAATGCTAAAATAAATTGGAAATGGGAACTAGATGGCTTGTGCAATGTAATTTAATTTAAAGAGTAAGGGTGGACAAAATAAGGGCGAAAAGCTCTTAGAGAGTTTTTTCCCCTAATGCATATGGCGTCAATTTTAAGCTGTTGTTTGTAATTAATGGTGTACTAATTAATGATACGCCTTCGTTACTTATATGGAATCCAATCCTTCTTTAATTGCACCTTCCTTTATTTGAGTAGCAGTTTTAGATTTTGATATGTATTTGAGACAGTACGGTTACTGTTAGTTCGCTTTTCCTTTAAGTTTAGAATTACTCAAGTTTTTCGCATGTGATTCATTTTCATTTAAGAATAGTTGAGGATTATTTACTGAAATGGAGATCAATTTCCACCACTTTTACCGACACTGAGGGGAATAATTGTTTTAGTATGTACTACACAAGTTCAATAGACTTTATTCATAAATGGCGGTCACATTTCACATTTTGTCCAAGTGCAAATTAGCCTACCAAGCCTCATTTTAGACCAAGAATTCTTTTCAATTCATTTTATGGTATCGAGGCTTGATTGGCTAATTTGCACTTGGACAAAAGAATCATAAATTGACCTCCATTTATGAATAAGGTCTTTAATCAGCCGAGTTTATCGATAACATTTTGCTCCTCGGTAACCGAAGAGAAACGGCAAGCCCCTTGTTCGTTTGGTCAGAGGTGAATAGTCACAATAATAGGTGCGGTTACACTAGCCATTTTGCGCTTGGGTAAGTGGCTATTTCCCACGGGGAAGCAATTTTTATGTGTGACGGATCTGCCCAAAGGAAAATTTCCTGTGGGAAATTTCCGTGGATACGTCAAAAAGAACAAAAGAATTGCCCATGACAGTTCCAGATGTAAGTCTTTTGGTTAACAAAACCCCAAAGTGGCTCAACCAACCACAAGATTGCCGAACGCGAGGAAAATACATGCTGTGATGAACTGTGTGAACAACTGCGGACGTGGAAATACCCAAGCACGCCTTTTCTGGCCAGCAGCAAGTCGACTTCTAAATTATAAATTGGAGAGTTACAAGGACTAGAGAAAGCTTAACTGAAGTCGACGTCTTTGTTGCCTTTTTAAAATGAAGCGATGAATCGCTGAACTTAATTGAGGTGGACAGTTTAAGAGAAGCGCCGATCGTGACAATTACCGAAAATAAGCCAAAGAAAAGTTTGTCGTTCAGATGTAGATCTTCCATGTTTACTTTTTTTTTAGATCATTAATTTTAATGTATTTTGTATTGTAATTAGTTTTTCAAAAACCATTTAGTGGAAAAGCTAATAAATCTCATCTTGTCTTATCTTAAAGGTAAGTTTCCCACCAAAACAGGCCAACGCTTACCTTCCCCTTGGGTAATTTGCAAGTGTGTAACCGCAAATGGGGAGTCGATCATAACCCAGGGTAAACCTAAACCAAGCCGTAACCTTAAGGTTCCCCATGGGCAAGAGGTCTAGTGTAACCGCACCGTCATCATCCATAAAACTTGCAATATCTTTTTTCACCCATCTCTTTTCAAACCGTTACATTTTTGCAGTGAATTTTCTTTTCTAGTTGTGCAATTAGTCAGGCTTGCTTTAAATTACTTCACTATCTGCCGTTACTTAAACACTTAAATAAATGGCCGCAACTCTGCGGAAGCTTGTTATCCAGAACTCACCTGCTTCCAGTTGATGAGAGAATCTTTTAGTGTAAATGACTGCGCATACAGTGAGTGTGGGCGGGAAACAATTATATTACCATATTTGACGTCGGCTGATCTACTCGAAAACCTACGAAGGTTTCAATATTACATTTCTACTTTTCTCGTCGTCAAAGATGAGATTTCAACTTGCTGTGAAACTGCTTCAAAAACATAAAAACCAAAGCATATAATAATGTTCTTCAGAGGTATTCCGATATTTAAGGGACTTGCACCTTTAGTATTAAAGTTAAATGTGAGGGAATATGACATCAATATCCCTTCAAAGGAAGGTCTTTTGACTGAGGCTTTTCTTGCCCTATTTCTTACAAAAAAAAAGCGTTTTATTTAAATGTATTTTTTCCGACAATCACGCATCACGTAATTCTCTTCGATGTCGACAGATCTTTCATTCTTTTCAAATTTAAACCACTATTCTTGTCGTGGTTGCGTAAATTTCCGTTTATGGAAACATTACAAACCTAACTTTAGAGATACTCCTTAGAGAAAAAACGTGTTCTTCTATCGACTATTTCCAACTATATAAAGATTAAATAGTACAGATAACTGGGAGTGGGTTTAAATTTCAGTAAATTTCTTCTGGGGGTCTTAAAATCTTCGATCGACGGCGACCGTTTCACTAGACTGGCAAAATAGACAAATATATCTTATGATCTGACAATATAGTTCTTCTCGTTTATTTTCAACTTATGTACATTTCTGGCCCTTTGTCTGCAAATCTGCAACTTGAAATTGTTTTAACATTGCTGTTCAATGAATCATTTTCCCGGACCTTCAGATCTTTGGTTCTTGTTTTTGGCAATAGTGCTTACATCTATCTTTTCAAATACAGCTAACAAATATCAAATGCTACATGGATTCTTTAATTTTGGTTTTGAACTTAAGTATCACCAGCAATGATTTCTTAATGATGAAATGGTCCATGAAATGAATCATATATGAACTGCGGATATGAAATCAAGTGACGCTATGATCTTCGCAGTTATGAGCATAATTTTTGCAATTGCGTAGAGAAGCCTGAAAAATTCAGGACTTCAACGGGGTTTGAACCCGTGACCTCGCGACTCTGGTGCGAAGCTCTTACCAACTGAGCTATGAAGCCACTGACGTTGGGAGCTGGTCATTTGTGGGTTCTAATAGTCCCGTGAGGAATAAATCAATGATGAAATGGTCTATGAAATGAATCATATATGAACTGCGGATATGAAATAAAGTGAAACTATGATCTTCGCAGTTATGAGCGCAATTTTTGCAATTGCGTAGAGAAGCCTCATTTGTCGTACCTCGACAAAGAAATGTACCAAGGTGGAAAACGCCATAAATAATTCAGTCTGTTGTTTCTCAAAAACCTGTGAAAATCACGCTGTGCCCTGAACTATTTTCAAAATCCTGTGAAAATCACACAGTTTTTGTCAATTCCATTGTCTTCGTTTCGATCCCACAAAGATGTGAGCCTCCCAATTAGCCGGTACTTGTTCCCTTGAACAATTGAAAGATCTGAATTAATCATAGTACCATGGTTGATACAACAGCACCGGAATACTCAGTTTAATTTTACAATAATATTAAGAAAAATACGTGTCTTTTACATTTTACAAAAATTTATCAGGAGTAAAATCATGAAAAACCATGAAATAAGTCAGATATTATATTAAATACCTCGAACATCGGTATTAATCCATATACATCCCTCAGGCCTACGGCCCTCGGGAGGTATATGGAATAATAGCTCTATTCTCGGTATTTACCTCATAGTTACAATATTACACGAAGAGTTTTCCTCCATTTGAGGCCACAATTCAGCTGCACTTAAGAGTGACCATCAATAATAATTACTGTAATTAAATTTCCCCACAGGTATCAATTCACATTGGACGTTTTAATATTTATAGAAAGCATTGACGTTTGTATTGAAGTATAATGGCACGTCTTTCCAAGAAACACGATTAAATCTATAACGGGTTTTCCCTTTATTTGACATTGAACATTTTTCCTTTCATATTTATGCATTTAATTTTTCATTTCAATATTGTTGGAGAGTTTTCCTTTCGCTTGAGATCAGAATTCAACTATATTCATGGTGTCTCATTACACTAATTAAGTTAATTCAGTAGTCGTAGTATATCTCCCCCTCCGAGGATCAATTAATTTTTCACCTGTTAGTTTTATAGAACAGAGTTGGGTCTGTGGTACTCTTCAAGAGATTAACAGTTCGCTTTTCGAAGAAACACTAAAAACTATGGCAGCTTTTCCTGTCATTCTTTGTCTGACCTTTACCCATAGCCTTGCATCAGCCGCTAAATCATGTACTACTAATCAAGCCCTATCAGAATACGGTTTCGCTCTTGTTGATCACTCGTATCATTCATTTATTGCTGATCGTTTGGCTTCTTGTTACATCGCTTGCAATATGCAACCAGCTTGTCAAAGCCTCAACTACAATCTTGCTGACAAGACTTGCGAGTTCAACAACGACACCAAATATTTTCGTCCCAAGTATTTTGTGGAGAAACCAACATCCGTTTATGGGAATAACCCTGATTCTGGTAAGCTGGTTTTTCTGTTTAGAATATCAAATATCACCGTAATCCCTTTGTACTTCATTCTCGTTATTCTTATCTTGTGAGCGAAAAGAATTAGCTTCTAGTTCAGACAATCAATGAAATTTATTTGTCAATCTTATTCTATGAATTGATGATTTATGTTAAAAATCAAACTTTTGGCGGACAATGATGATTTCCTCTAGATTTAGAAACTTCGTACATGTTTGAAATAAGTTACCATGGGCGCTTTTCCTTTAACCAGAGGCTTGAGTTTAAAATTTCGATAATTTCATGTGGCCGCTCGAAACCAATCACATCAAAGAGTGTTGTCCCAAAATGTAAACAGCGACCAGAAATGAACCGATGCGACGGAATTTTTATGATGTTCCAAAACTTTAGGACCACTTTGCAAGATATGCCAAAATGTCCAAAATTATTTTCTGGAAAATTTCCGTTCCATTCGATCAGTCCTTAAGCGTACATATTGGAGTTTTTTTTTCCAAATTCCCGGTCGAATGGAAAGCGCCCAATGAGAAATACAATGGTCACCCTTCTTAAGAGACCCTGGGGCAGATAGTGGGGACGAGGACAAAATCGGAGCGGGCGACTTGCAAAAGTGCAAAGAAAAAATAATCGGCTCTTATTTCTCCCTCCTACTGCAGCTCGTCGTATTTTTCTCGCCCGCTCTGGTCTTGTTTCCGTCCGCACTATCTGCCCCTGGCTTTTTGAGGATGCGTCCACAGTACTTTTATCCGGATTTTTATTTTATTTTATTTTTCGGATTCAAAAATATCCGCGTCCACACTTAGCGTATTCCAGTCGTTTTTGCACCGGAATCGCTCAGTGTAAAATGCAGACTGAAGTTATAATATAACTGTTAAAAAGGCCCAAACCCGTTACAAATGCTAACCTGAAAACAATATTTATGCCTAACTGTTGACATTTCGATTCCAATGATTTAATTTCATTCCCAGGCACCTCACGTCCAAGGGCACTTTAAGATATGGAAACAATTCTTTACCGTCTTTCAGGGTCTTAGGACCGGATACGCCAAGTTGATTTATCTCATCTAGGAAAGACTGGATCCAGCGCGTTCGAAATTTACGGATACCACTGTCCACACGTATCTGAACTCGCAGCGTATTCAAAAAAATTGCACTCTGGAGACATCATTCGAAAGTTTTCGATTTCGAAAATCTCCAATTTCGCTGGATACGAGTGGACACAAGCTGTATTCGAAAAAAATTGCGGATACAAAAATTTCCAGCTGCGTGTGGACGGGGCCTAATTCGCAGAGAAAGGTAAAAAAATTTACTTAAAGACCTAAAATGCTCTCCGCTTGTGCAGCACGAATATTTTTCCTCTTAGAATCCATAACGATCCTTTTTTTGCGTGGCCATTGCTCTACCCATCCACTTTGCGAAAACACCGTAATATTTTACGCTGTGAAAGTAAGAGGACTTCTCAGGCAAATGAAAAAAACACTGCTGTCCTTTACGCTAACCCACAACCAACGGCATCGTGCGCGTACAACACTCATCACTCATTTTCTATATTTCCTTCAAGAATCTTCGTGCCAATCAAACACTAGGATACCTGTGCTATATTCCGGAATTCCAAGGACATGAAATGATTTACGTAAGGGACATTGCCCACATATTGATAACGATCCGAGAATTCTATTTACATTTGCCGTGCGCGTACACGAACAGTCATCGCCAACATTTTCTCTTGTCATCGTTTATTTTCCTATTTCCTTCATTACTCTTCCTACCAACTTAAAGGGGATGATAAGATTGCGAAAGATGACACAACGCTTTAAAACCGCTTTTAACTCATTCGTTGCACCCCTTTTGTGGTATTTTATGTCGCTTTCTTTCCCATTTAAAATCTGAATATGTTTGATGATTACGTTCAGCCAAAACGATGCGCAGGCTAATCGACGGCATTCATTGTAATCTTTCGATCATGAAATCTAGATCTTCACTGACTCTTTTAAATTACAGCTCATTTGCTTAGGAAGCAAAAACAGCACGTTTTTTTTTTTTTTTTTAAGTTTGCATTTAATTTAATCGATTGCATTGATTTGCTTGGTCTTTCAATTGTCTCGCATCATTGTGCGCTAATTCTCGGCGATGGAGAAGAACGAAAATCGAAACGAATAGCATAAGCCTCAAGAGAACTTTTCAATTGCCAACAAGGAAGGATTAACCAATTGTGAAGCCGGTTATGAACTAATGTTTCTTATTTTACCGAACTGATCAGAAGTGAATCTTTATTTTTGATTGTTGACCGTTGCTATGTAAACAACTCTGAGCAGCAATTTGTCTCGTTTTAAGTAAGAAAATACGATTAATCAATACTTGTGTAAATAACAAGACCAGTATAATCATTTCTCTCACGATGTCTTCACTTGAGTTGTAGCCGATAACGACGTTTCGACCGTCTCGACTGGTTACGGGCTACTCTTTGTATCACGGAGGTCTGCTGTGATTGGTGGAATTCAGGCTTATTGCTCCGTTGAATAATTTCCCGAGGTCTGATTCAAAATTGTTCCCTCGTAGACGTATCGATCTCCTGTCGTGTTATCCACACTTCGGGAATTTCGAATCCATTATTCCTGTTGATGCTACAAGTTACAAGTGTGAAATCTTATCAGGATATATTCTTGGCTTGCGCGTGACGTCACTGTACTTTCCATATTTGGGTATCCGCCATGTTGGGGTTCCACCGCGGGTAAAATTTACATGTGTTTATTACGCATATATGCCATCGCTGTGTACTATACGATGAGTTCTTTGGAAAATGAACGCGTCCCCTCGCTTGACGAGCTTTGTAGTAAGATCCCAATATTGTCGGAGTATAGTGCTAAACTTGACGACAACGTAAAACGAAGATACGTTGAAAAAATCGCCGAAATTGGAGTCGATCCGGTCACCATTCCCGATCAACAGTTTGACACGGAGTACCTTCCACCTATCGAGGCGATGGATTTGCTTAGCTACTTGGTTTTGGAAACGAGTTTCTACACGAAAGAGCAGTTCAAAGCATACAAGAGTTTGGAAGCCTACAACTTTGTGGTTTCAGGATTTTTATCAGGCATTCAAGGCTGTGTTGTCGCTGGAAAGCACGTTGTTACAGAAAAAGTGAGACATTCACAAAGAATGAATGACCCTTCGATCTATGTGTGGGTTGTCGCCGAAAAAGACGGAACAGTCAAATCAGCCCACTGCTTAGGGTGCAAAGCAGGGCTCTCGGAAACGTGCTCTCATGTTGCAAGTGTGTTGTTTTATATCGAAGCGTGAACGAGGATTCGCGGTAAGTTGGCCTGTACCCAGGCCAGGTTAAATGTACGTGGTTGTTGCCATCATTTGTAAAAGACGTCCCATATGCAAAAATGCGCGACATAAATTTGACCTCCGCCAGAAAACTTAAAGCGGATTTGGATGAAAAAATCGATAACTTAGGAGAGGCTCAGGCAACATCCTTCACCGGCAGCAGAAGAGAACTAACAGTACAAGTTCCCACGGAGACTGAAATGAACACCCTTTATGAAAGTCTTGACAAAAAAGTTTTTTAGCTACCTGGACAGCTATCTCACATTGTAGACTAAATAGTTTTTGAGACACACAAAAAAGCTTCAGGTGTTATTGCTATTTATTTACAAAATAAACTGTTTCAACCAATTGGCCATTAGTAAGGTTTGACAAATTAAAATACTTCCCTTTCATTGCTTTACAAATCGTAATCCCCTTAACCCTTCACTCCCAAGATCTGAAATTCAGTTCTCCTAACTGATGACCATACAGTCTTTGTTCTCTGTTCTTGAGAATTTGGTGTAACATAAAGACACTTTCCCATAGTTGTAATTTTCCAAATTCTCACCACCTGTCTCCTTGACAGAGTAGTAAAATCGTTAGGAGAATTTATTTGCTAGTCATTCCTGGGAGTGAAAGGTGTAAGTAATAATTTTCTAATGTAGGCGTATGATAAAGAACTTCAACCTAATGGCTTAAAAAACTGCAGCCATTAAGGGATATAAATCCAGTGGTAAACATCTAAGTACCTTTCCTTTTTGTACAGTTATTAATGATCAATGATGAGGATATCTTTACAAGTAAACAAACTGTCTAACTGGTCATCTCTCATTTGTCTTTTTTCCCTTTTCGAAATATAATTAATTAAAACTGGCTGTTATTGGTTTTACAAGTTGTATTTTCAAATAAATGAACTGGGAATGACATGACAGGATGAACCTCTCATTGTTATAATTAATAAATATCAACTCCTTGGGTTTAACATATAAAATAGCTTTACAACGACTCCCGGTCAATTTTTATGTTCAAATAAATCAACTGGGAATTACATGACAGGAGAAACCTCATTGTTATAGTGAATAAATTTCTTTCAATTTGTTGGGTTTAACATATAAAATTAGCTTTACAAAAGCACATTGTTACCTTTGGGGAGGGGGGGGGGGGGCACTCAACATATCTTTAGCTGGGGAGGTATGGCTTAGTCACTCATCTCCCAATTTTTCATAACCAGCTTGAGTCATAATACCCTGTCTCAGACAAGAATGAACATCAAAGAATAAGGACATCTAAAGTATCCTCTAAACGCCGAAGTTGGTTGTGGGTCAACTGTCTGGTGGTGTTTGAAAATTAATTTTCATTCTTGAATCTCCTCATTGAACCTCTTAGAATCCCATTTAATTTCAGGAGAAATCCATATTTGAGACAAAAAATCCCTAAAAACCATATTCAAATTGGCCACACAACCCCATAAGGGACTTCCCCAGGTGGTGGTACACACATTTACAACATTTTAAAATTAAACCAACAAATTTCGAAACAGCATGGTTTACATAAGTACAATGGAATCCCAGTTTTGTAAATCCTCTATTTTTTAAAGCTTCTGAAAACTTGGACTCGGAGTCATATCCTCTCTTAAACTATTTTTAACCATTGATTTGAACTCTCTGATTTCACAAACCAATTTACACTAGCCTTAGAGGTTAACAAAATTGGGATTCCATTGTATTTTGCACCGATTAATCTAATCAAATGGGACAATGGGGCCACATAGATTGACAAGTCCAGAGCAAACTCTGAGTATGCGGTCGATCATAGGTACCTGGATCTCAGGATTTCCAGTTGGATTACAGGTTAAAAAATCTACTGACAAGGTACTCTCAAGAATAGTGTATTTCCTGCGTAAAAGTCCTATAACTCGTTCAACGTGGATCCTAACATGTGCGATCCCCCTTGTTCTTTCAACGTCAACAGGGTCCAGTTGTTCTTTTCCTTTAGTGAATGCTGGAATTATGAGTTTTGCTTGTTTAAGGGCAACACCATCGTGAACAGTGAATCCCCTGTCTGCGATAACTAGATCCCCAGGAAGCAAGTTGTTGAGCAGCCCACAATTTTCCGTGAGATACTTGTCTGAGGTGCGTCCCCCCCAGGCTTCTGAGACAAAGGAGATGCAGCCTTGAGGGGTTATGCCGATGAGGACCTTGACTGTGTTGTGGTGTTTGTACGAGCCAAGTCTTGGTGTGGAACATTGAGTCTCAATTTCATCAGTACCATAACCATCTCTTGAAATAAAGAAAGGGATTGTGTTCTTCGTTTGACATGGGGTGCAACATGATTAAAAGTGGCTTCCAGTACTTCAAATGTTGGCAAGCCAGTGTAGAAAGACACTTTCCCGTTATCATCTTTGAAATAATTTTTGTCAAAAGGCTTGCTAGTCACTGACTCAGCAAACAAGTAATCAAACTCTTCTGTTTGAGTTGAGGCATCACTTCGTGGGCAGTCCTTGATGGAAAGAGATTCCACGGAGCGATATAAATAATCGAACGCTTCTGTTTGAGTAGAGCATGTGCTGTGTGTTGCTTGCTCGTTGGGATATGATTCTTGCTGGTCTGTAGGTTGCAAGTCGTTCTCCACTTGGACTTGTTCTGAACTGGTACTTGCACTTTCGATCTCAGCAGCAAAATCAGCAAGGGGAACTCCAGGCTCATATAATTTCTGCTGCTTCAGTGAACGTTCTTGTTCCTGTTGTTCCGCGTGACGTTTTCGCCTTTCCTTTGACCTCTCCGCTCGAGCCTCTCGCGATTGCGCTTGATGTTGTTCACTTTGCGTCGCCGTTTTGTCATGGCCTAAATTGAGAGTGGGAACCCAGTCAATATTGTAACGATCCCACAAAGGAGCTGCAGTTCCAGAATGGAAATGTTGGTCGCAAACTTTATCGCTGTTCAAGATTTTATCCGTAAGATCAGCACGGCTTATAGCAGAGATCCACAATCGCCGTCGCTCGATACTCAATTCCTCAACTTGTGGGCCTTGATTTGTAATAATAGCTGGAACTCGATACAATCGGACTCCCTTACCTCGACCAGTCTTTCTAGAACAGCCAACGATCAGGCACATAGGCATTTTGAGGCAGCGGAATTAGAGAAAATCGCGTTTAGGTTCACGAGTTGGTGACTACGTGGTCAGCACACTGGCCGCCATATTGGTTTTGGAACCCCAACATGGCGGATGAAAATGGCAAATTGTACCGGAAGTCACGTGACTGCA
>NC_090875.1:33174892-33184892 GCF_036669935.1 Montipora foliosa
TAGTTTATAGCCAGTAGGTAACGTAATGTATTGCCAGTCGAAGTTTTTAAAGTAGTTTATTAGGTATTAGTGTCGAATAATGTCTCTGTAGATAGTAGGTGTTTTTGTTCCGTAAGTCTGTACGTATTGTTGTACTGTTTATGAATAAAATTTAAAAAAAAAAGAAAGCAAAGGAAGAGAGATAGGAAGCAGCGGTTTTGCAAGGAGTTAATGAAGAAAAGGTATTTGGAGTGGCATAGAACAGTCACACAGACATGTTTACCTTTAAAAAAGGTGAAACCTGAGTTACTACTCTCGCAAGAACCGATTGAATGCTTTCCAAGAGAAAGATCCTGGTTGCTCGGAACTACGATCCAATTGGCTTTGCATCCGCATTTCTCATCAGAGCCAAAATAATAAGACTACAGGAGATGTGGGAAAAGAGCGTCGGTTGGGACATGAAATTACCCTCGGAAACTCAACAATAATGAACCAACCTGTTTCAAGAAATGATGAGCCTCAATTGCACAAGATTCGAGAGATGTCTTACACCGCCTGATGTAGTTGGCCGCCCTGTATTGTGTTTTGTCTGATGACATTGAAGACGAATTCGGTTACTGCGCATATGCACGATGGCAGCTGTCAAGTGGAGAGTACGACGTACAATTCATTGCAACAAAATCTAGGGTTCCACCCCTGAAGAAATTGACCATACTCGGCCTGGAGCCTCAGGGTGCAGTCTTAGCCTCCCGACTGTGTAAGACCATATGATTGTGGACGAATCCAAGAACGTTATTCTTTTCCTGGATAGCAAGATAGTTTTTTGCTTGGATCAGTAGCGAGGCTAAGAGGTTTAAACCTTTTGTATCAGTCAGAGTTGGTGAGATCCAACTGGACTTTGGCCTGTAGGGTCTTGAATTTGTCACGTTTAGAGACGGAGGACGGATTGTTTTGCCACTCAATGAATAACCTGCGATCAGGCCCATTTTTAGCTTCGCCCATATGTTCTCTTATGTCGTCGCTCGCTAAAATTGGGCCTGACCAAAAGTCTCTCAATAATTCCGGACGGTCGGCCAAATTTTGGCCGACCAAACTCGTGATCTGATTGGCTGTTGAAACGCCGGAAGTGAAAATGCCATCGTGATTGCGCGGAGCTCTCGCGAAGTCCTCGAGACTAATCCGCCATAAGTAGCTATAAGTGTACGAAAAAATTTGCTCCCTTTTGTTCTTACAATGCCGTGGACAGTGCAACTTGATTTTATTTGTATAAATGGAGATATGCCATCTGAAACATCTCATAACTTGTCCAGAATCGGGTTTGAATATCTGGAACGAGTTAAATTAGCGATTCCGTTGTCGAGCTCTGTGGCCATATGGTTGAAAGTACTTTGGCACAAACCTCCCTGATTTTTTGAAAGCTAAATAGCTGGTTCTTTCAAATGACAATGAAAGCCGATGCATATTGGTTTCCTGGATGAGACAAGGGACATATATATCAACAGGAGGAGATGCTGATAAAATCGCAAGTTTAGTTACACGAATGCATGTTTTGAATATCTGTGTATCAAACGGCTTTATTTATTTACTGTACATGACACGGTTTGTTTGCACACTTCATAATATTTCCAGTTGATTTAACTTAAAACTCGCACTCCAGAAACTAAAATGACATGTTTCCAGAGAGATCAATTGCACAGCAATAAAAGAAACTTTGCGAGTGCATCTTACTGTTCGTACTCCATCAAAAAATTAACAGCAAAACCTATCATGATTTTACTGCGCGCAATTCTAGAAATACACTGAAACTGATCATGAAGGTATTACCCGAATAAATCACCAAAGAAACCTTCATGGGCAAACACGTTAAAGGAATAATGTATTTCTCTTTTTTTTTTTCTTTAAAAATCTATTGCCAAACCGTCCAACGACAAAATGCTAGGTTATCTCAATTACAAATTAAGATGTCAAGCTTAAATAGGATGCACATTCAGTGAAGTTCGGAGGGAGAATTACACCGGCCTTTGCCGCAATATAGCGGTCGAAAACATTCCCCATGCTTTATTTGTTTTTTTCTCAAATTAAAGCCTACGGTAACTTTCGAATTCGTTTATAATATTCCTCCCACGGTAATTAACTCTGGTCAAAACAAAATAGCGTGAATCTGCCGTCCACGCGTGTATTAGTGTAATGGAAGTAAATGTGATTGGCCGATGAAGGACATGTCAATCAATCAAAAAAAGTGGGCGGAAGGAATTTCGAAGAGGAATTTGGTCAGGCTCTATTTTTCGTTTCGCCAACTCCGCATTACGTACCACGCGAAACTAAAATAGAGCCTGATCGCAGGTTACTCAATGAAAGCCTTGTTCTTAATATGGAAGACATCCTTGATCTTCTCGTCATTCTCGTCAAACCAAACTTGAAACTTTGACAGGCGGAACGGATTTCCCAGACCGGCGACATTGTATGAAGCTCTAACAGTCTTGGGTTGCTTTCTGTGAGGCCGTGCAATGTGTAGCAAGAGTACAGTACGGACCAGTCTGTGGTCGGTCCTGCATTCAGCACCTCTCATGGCACGGGTCAAGCGGACGTCCCTAATGTCACGTTGGCGTACTATGACGAAATCAATCATGTGCCAATGTTTTGACCTCGGGTGCATCCAGGTGGTATTATATTTGTCTGCCATCCTGAAAAAGGTGTTGGTGATGCACAGGCTGTGTTCGGCATACTTTTTGAGGAGCAGTAGGCCGTTGTCGTTGACCTTACCTACTCCGTGTCTACCAAGAACGCCTTCCCAGCTGTTATCGTCTTTTCCTACCCTGGCATTGAAGTCTCCGAGAATGATAAGTTTGTCACTTGGGGGAGTTGACCTGATCACCTGGTCAAATTGTTCATAGAACTGCTCCTTAGTACGTTTCATCTGGGCTGGTGAGGGTGGCAGCGTATACTCTGATAACTGTGGGGTATCTGATCTTGCTGAGAGGGATGCGCACTTTCATGAGGCGTTCGTTGATTCCAACTGGCAGGGCTGGTGTGTTCTTCAGCAGAGCTGTTCTGATGGCAAACCCGACGCCGTGAATCCTGTCTTCTGCTTGCGGCTTTCCTTTCAGAAGAAGGTGTATCCACCTCCCTCTTCCTTCAGGGACACTTCGTCAGCAAGACGAGTTTCGCTAAGTGCAGCGATGTCTATGCGGTATCGTTGGAGTTCTTTCGCGACAAGTGCTGTTCGTCTCTCTGGTCTCAAGGTGCCGGCTCTATCCAAACGTGTTCGGACATTTCAGGCTCCCAGTGTAAATTTCATTTTTTTCTGCTGAGACATACAGCAACTCGAAAATGGGCTATTCGCTGGATACGTGTGGACACAAGCTGTATTGGAAAAAAATAATTGCGGATACAAAAATTTCCAGCTGTGTGGACGGGCCTAATTCGCAGAGAACGGTAAAAAAGTGTACTAAAAGACCTAAAACGCTTTCCGCTCGTGCAGCACGATTATTTTTCCTCGTTGAACCCATAATGTTCATTTGTAACGTGGCATTACTCCACCCATCCACTTTGCGAAAACATCGTAATATTTAACGCTGTGAAAGTAAGAGGACTTCTCGGACAAATGATAAAGACGCGACTGTCCTTCACAATAATTATCCCACAACCAACGGCATCGTGCGCGTACAACAGTCATCGCTCATTTTCTATATTTTCTTCAAGACTCTTCTTATTAATCAAACACTAGAACACCTCTGCTTTATTCCATAACTCGGAAGGGCATGAAATGATCGCGAAAGATGACACAACGGTTTAAAGATATAAAAATTCCCTTTTCGTTTTGAAAGAGTTTTTAACTCAATTGTTACACCTGTCTGCAGTATTTTGCTACGATCTTGCTAATAAAAATTCGTTTTATTAACTCTCCGAACTTTTCTTGTTTGCCATTCAAATATAGAAATATGTTTGGTAAATTTAACTTTAAACAACAAAAACAGAAATAAAGTTGAAAATCCGTATTGTTCACTGGGTTTGCTGCAGCAAACCTGATCATCATGATCTTTTAGTAGTCAGCGGCACCAAATGAGAATATAGTTCAAAACCACTTTAACTTTGCATTGTTAAACGTATTTTGGTATTTAATCGGTAGATATAGGCATATTTTTATCCCCTAAATGTTTTTTATCCGTTCGGATTTCTAGCTGAAAGTCTAGTTATCCGAAAATTATAGGGACCAAAACTTACCTTTTCAAATATTTCAGCCAGAAAAAAAGGCTCCCGAAAATTCTAGGTGACCTTTTTTAGGGTAAAAATCCGTTAAAAATGGGCAATTATACCATTTTTTAGATGTTCGAAAATCCTAGGACACTGAGACAGGCAAGCAAGAAATTTTAGAACAAATGTTCCGAAAATTCTAGATCTCAAATCGTCTTCCGAGCAGATATTTTCCGAAAATTGACGTTGGGTGCCCCTGAATAGTGTGTCTGGCAATTTTGGTAATCCAAGTAAATCTAAAGTAGGTTCTTTTTGCCAATTTCAAGAACGTTGGATGATATAAGGATCTTACTCTCAAATTTTGACCAAGGTACCGCACACTATGGGATAAGGAAAACAAACTTTAGCGTGAAATGCATGTGCGACAAGACCCAATTGCACTTGTGTTTACGATACTGTCAACTAATAAGTTTCGAAGACGAATGATAGTTAACTTACTATTTTTTAAACAACTATGGAAAGACCTAGATAAAAGGATTCCATACTTTATCTTTTTTACCACTTAACCAGGAGATCTATAGAAATTTCCATAAACAGGCCTGGATAAAATGTGATCCCATACTTTCAACTTTTTACCACATCGCTAGCAGATCAATGGAAGTTTCCATGAACAGGCCTGAATCAAATGATCCGATACTTAAGCTTTTTTAGCACTTTAGAAGTAGATCTATAGACATTTCCGTAAACAGACCTGGATAAAATAATTCCATACTTTAACTATTTGCAACATCGCTAGAAGATCTCTAGAAAGTTATATGAACAGACCTGGGTAAAACATGATGCTGTACTATAAATTTTTACCACATAGCTAGCAGATGAAGTGAAGTGAAGTGAATATATTAGTCTCTCCCCTCGGGGCTTCTCAGGACCAATTTACAATGCTTTGTGGGGGACTTTAGCCAGACTGCTTATTACGAAGTCTACAATTATTTTAGGAAGCGAGAGATGGCTCTGTCCAGATAGGTCAGACTACAACACCAGGGACTACGTCCCCTACTCTTATCGAATAGTGAGTGGCTTCTTGAACGTCCCACACTATTTAATTTGCAACAAGGGCTATGAAACGGGACCTCCGGTTTACAGTCCTTATCCGAGAAGACTTGAAAGTCTAACCATGTGCAGATGTAATTACAAAGTTATTTTAAGACCCTGAGTGAGGGTCCGGCCGGAGTCGAACTCAAGACCTACCGCATTGCAGCCCGGCGTTCAACCAACTGAGCCACCAGTGTGCGGTGGAACAGGCTTGGAACAGGCCTGAATCAAATGATCTCATGCTTAAACTATTTATATTACAACATCGCTAGAAGATCTACAGAAATTTCCATGAACAGACCTGGATAAAATATGATGCCTTACTCTAACTTTTTACAACATCGCTAGCAGATCTATGCAAATTTCCATGCACAGGCCTGGATCAAATGAACCGATACTTCAGCTTTTTACCACATCACTAGCAGATCTATGAAAATTTCCATGAACTAACCTCGATCAAATGATGATCCCATACTTTAGCTTTTTGCCACTTCGCAAGTAGATCAATAGAAATTTCCATGAACATGTGTGGATAAAATCCCATACTTTAACTATCTACAACATCGCTAGCTGATCTATAGAAATTTCCATGAACAGACTTGGATAAAATATGTGCCTTACTTCAACGTTTTACTGCATCACTAGCAGATCTATGCATAGCAATTTCCATGAACAGACCTCGATGAAATGATCCCTCTCCTTTTTTTCACATCACTAGCAGATCTTTGGTAAAAAGACAGAGGATTTCGTTGTTTGTCTGAAGCGTTCCTGTACACTGTTTCAACGATCAGAGAACTTTGGTACTGTTTTGGATGCCTTTAGGTTTAGAGTCTTTAAATTGAATTTATGTTGTTACAGAAAGAAATAGGAAAAGGAAAGCAACGGGTGCCCCGCTGAGGGAGTGTGTTCTTCTCTGGTAGTTAGCACTCCTTCTAATGAAATGCTGCGGTTTCCTTTAGTTTCATGAAGACTCGTATGAAAGGGTCCGGTGGGACGCACCTGGTTGTGCCACCTTAAAAATGACCCACATGTCTTGAATACTTAGCAAATTCATTCAGCGGTTTTCGGAGAGTGCAGTTGTCTCTTGAGCATCGAACTTAATTGGACTGCCTTAGCACCTGACAGCTTGTTTTCGATGTTGTATTTGATTTCTATTTACTTTTCGACGAATAACATTCAACTAGGGCAATATTTTTTTCAAGGACAGCTGCGAAAGTAACTCGGTGCTAAAAGCATCCAAATATCTTATATTCATTTCTTCGTTATTCCTGGGGTCTTTCTCTTTTAATCGTTGGTTTTTGGCGAAAATGTAAAGGCTGGTCGCAGATGATGTACACCTGTGTGAGAACAAAAATGTCTGCAAAAGAAAAAAAAAAAACTTCATGCTTACATACGCACAACACGCGAACGTTTCGAAAACGCTTAAAGTTCTTAGCTTTGTATCTCAATTTAGAGTTCTGGGCCCGGTTGTTCGATTAACTAATCCAGGGCGATCGTAAACTTTTGTTTCATGTTTTCACGTTTTTGGTGAAAGTTTCTTTTGCCGATTTTTGTTTTTCAAGATTGACTTCTTTTCATGTAATGTTTCGGCGAATTTCAGCGTTGAACAATATGTGGGAGTAGAGAAATAAATACCTTGGTTAATTTTTAGTCTGGTTTAGCGCTAAGCGTCTTTTGAACAACTGAGCCCTGGTTTCCAGCCTTACCATCCTGTCCTTTTCGTTCAAATTTTGCTCAATACGTTTCCTTTAAGAAAGATATTTTCATGTTGCAAGTGTTTGAAAAAGATATTACAGGTGTCCTTTCCACCGATTAGTAGTCATTTGTAATTGTCAAAAAGCTCAAGAACATTGCCAAAAAGCGTTTATCACATAATGGGAAGTGAAAGCTATTGAACAGTGCATGGGCCAAAAGTTGTGTTCATGTTGCTTATATTTAGAATAATGTGCTTTTAAAAAAGTGGTCTGTTCAACAATCCGTTATGGTTTTTACTTTACTTAAGTATATCTTCAAGTACTATGTTTTGAAGAAACAACCTTCTTAGATTTTGTTAGAGGGCTAATTTTAGACTCTTCTTAGGTTTTTTTGCAATTAGTTAAGACTTTTATAATCTTTTTAGCTCTCTACGGAAAGTAAATACACACACCGATAGCAATTAGCAAAGTTTAATATGAAGTTTCTTGTCTACATTAAACTTAAAAAGCAGAGCTAAAGATATGTACATTTTTTATTTATTTTTTCCTTTTTGTTTAAGGTTTAGCTTGAGTGTAAAATAGCCTATAGGAAAAATACGTAAAACAAAAACGCACCACCCCCACCCCACCCCCCCCCCAAAAAAAAATTTATATATATAAAATAGAAAGTATTATTAAGGAAGTGGGAGGCACGGTGGCCTCATGGTTAGTGCGCTCGACTCCGGATCGAGTGGTCCGGGTTCGGGGCCTGGCAGGGGACATTGTGTTGTGTTCTTGGGCAAGACACTTTACTCTCACGGTGCCTCTCTCCACCCAGGTGTATAAATGGGTACCGGCGTAATGCTGGGGGTAACCCTGCGATGGACTAGCATCCCATCCAGGGGGGAGTACAAATACTCCTAGTCGCTTCATGCTACAGAAACCGGAGATAAGCGCCGGCCTGATGAGCCTTCTGGCTCGTAAGCGGAGACTTTACCTTTACCTATTATTAAGGAAATGAAAATATCACAAAAATAGTTTCAAACATCAGATTGAACATCGGCGATACCAAGCCAGGTAATGAAGGCCTCTTGATTTTTAATGCTAAAATAAACTGGAAATGGGAACTAGATGGCTTGTGCAATGTAATTTAATTTAAAGAGTACGAGTGGACAAAATAAAAGCGAAAAGGTCTTAGAGAGTTTTTTCCCCCTAATGCATATGACATCAATTTTAAGCTATTGTTTGTAATTAATGGTGTATTAATTAAGAATACGCCCTCGTTACTTATATGGAATCCAATCCTTCTTTAATTGCACCTTCCTTTATTTGAGTAACAGTTTTAGGTTTCGATATGTATCTGACGTTTTGAGACAGTACGGCTATTGTTAGTTCGCTTTTCCTTTAAGATTAGAATTACTCACGTTTTTCGATTTCGCATGTGATTCATTTTCATTTAAGAATAGTTGACGATTATTTACCGAAATGGAGATCAATTTCCACCACTTTTACCGACACTGAGGGGAATAATTGTTTTAGTATGTACCACACAAGTTATTGCAACAGTTTACTATATGGTTTGCCGCAAACACAGTTGTCTAAGTTACAGCGAGTCCAAAATACAGCTGCGCGCCTTATTTGCAATGTTTCCCGCTTTGATCACATATCGCCGGTGCTTTTCAGGCTTCACTGGCTGCCAGTGCATTTTAGAATTAGATTTAAGATATTAGTAATTACATTCAAAGCTATTCATGGGCTTGGGCCGGAATATATCAATGATTTAATTGGTGTTAAGAGTGCATCGCGCTATTCTTTGAGATCAAACAATGAGCTTTTCCTTGAGTTGCCACCGGAGAGAACTAAGAGAACATTGGGGGACAGGGCTTTTTGTGTTGCCGCCCCAAAGCTATGGAACTCGCTCCCCAGTAAAATTCGCAACAGTGGATCTTTGAACAATTTTAAGAATATGTTAAAAACGCATTTTTTTAGGCTCGCTTTCATACTTACGATTTAATAGGAATTAATTTTTAATTATCCATATATTTGCATTTAGCTATATTATCTAGTTTTTTAATTTTTATTTATCTATTTTTATTGTAGGTTTCATTTTATATTGTTGTGCTTTTTAGTTTTTTAATCATTGTAATGCGCAGGTGATCATATATTCATGTAATCTGCGCAATATAAATGTAAATTATTATTATTATTATTATTATTATTATTATTATTATTATTATTATTATTATTATTATAATCAGCCGAGTTTATCGATAAAATTTGCTTCTCGGTAACGGAAGCAAAACGGCAAGCCCTTGTTCGTTTGGTCAGAGGTGAATAGTCACAATGTCATCATGCATAAAACTTGCAAAATCTTTTTTCACCCATCTCTTTTGAAACCGTTAGATTTTTGCAATGAATTTTATTTTCTAGTTGAGCAATTAGTCAGACTTGCTTTAAATTACTTCACTATCTGCCGTTACTTAAACACTTAAATAAGTGGCCGCAACTCTGCGGAAGCTTGTTATCCAGAACTCACCTGCTTCCAGTTGATGAGAGAACCTTTTAGTGTAAATGACTGCGCATACAGTGAGTGTGGGCCGGAAACAATTATATTACTTTGTTACATCTCTCAGATAGTACGCGCGCTGTAATTGGCTAAATTAGCGGGCCGCATTCTACAGTACGGCCCGCTGTACGGCCCGCTAAATTTAAAATTTCGACAAAACATCATCTAGCGAGTTTTTCATGTCATTTCTGTTGCATAAACTTGTACTGAAAACTGTTTGAATCTTGCAAGCAACTATTTCAAACTTAACAGCCAAGAAGATTTAGTTTTTGGGATTTTGGCACGGCATTCTTTGTGGCAGTTGAACCTTCCGCTTCACTTTGACTAGTTTCCTTGCCCGCGCGCCGGTTAACCTCAGAGATATAATAAATATCTTACTAACCTCGTTTTCTCGGTCCGTACTGTAAGTTACGGATCCTCGTTTTTTCACGTTGATTTATGGCCCGCTTCGCGCTTGGGCCATAAATCAACGGGAAAAAACTCGGTCCGTAACTTA
>NC_090875.1:33189892-33192392 GCF_036669935.1 Montipora foliosa
TAACTTGATGGCATCTACCCGTTGTTTAGCGATTTGGTAGTGTTTTTTGCTGTTCTCAAGGTATTCTGCTGCTCTTTTTCTAAGCTGGGCAAGGTGCAGTAAGTGATGACAAAACACTCTATACTGAGCGATAAGAGATAACTGGGACGAACTCCAACCGGAATGAGTGGTCCTCCCGCGACAAAGAAATGTACCAAGGTGGAAAACGCCATAAATAATTCAGTCTGTTGTTTCTCAAAAACCTGTGAAAATCACGCTGTTATCCCATGAACTTTTTCAAAAGTCAATTTTTTTCAAAATCCTGTGAAAATCACACAGTTATGTCAATTCCATTGTCTTCGTTTCGATCCCACGAAGGTGTGAGCCTCCAAATTAGCCGGTACTTGTTCCCTTGAACAAAAGATCTGAATTAATCATAGTACCATGGTTGGTACAACAGCAGCGGAAAATTCAGTTTAATTTTACAATTATATTAAGAAAAATACGTGTCTTTTACATCTTATAAAAATCTATCGGGAGTAAAATCATGAAAAGCCATGAAACAAGTCAGATATTATATTAAATACCTCGAACGTCGGTATATCATATCATATCATATATATGCATATGCATCCATATGCATCCCTCGGGCCTCGAACGTCGGTATTATTCCATATACATCCCTCGGGCCTACGGCCCTCGCGAGGTATATGGAATAATAGCTCCGTTCTCGGTATTTATCTCATAGTTACAATATTACACGAAGAGGTTTCCTTCATTTGAGGCCACAATTCAGCTGCACTTAAGAGTGACCATCAATACTAATTACTGTAATTAAATTCCGCCACAGGTATCAATTCACATTGGACGTTTTAATATCTATAGAAAGCATTGACGTTTGTATTGAAGTATAATGGCACGTCTTTCCAAGAAACACGATTAAATCTATAACGGGTTTTCCCTTTATTTGACATTGAACATTTTTTCTTTCATATTTATGCATTTAATTTTTCATTTCAATATTATTGGAGAGTTTTCCTTTCGCTTGAGATCAGAATTCAACTATATTCATGGTGTCTCATTACACTAATTAAGTTAATTCAGTACTCGTATATCTCCCCCTCCGAGGATCAATTCATTTTTCACCTGTTAGTTTTATAGAACAGAGTTGGGTCTGTAATACTCTTCAAGAGATTAACAGTTCGCTTTTCGAAGAAACACTAAAAACTATGGCAGCTTTTCCTGTCATTCTTTGTCTGACTTTACCCATAGCCTTGCATCAGCCGCTAAATCATGTACTACTAATCAAGCCCTATCAGAATACGGTTTCGCTCTTGTTGATCACTCGTATCATTCATTTATTGCTGATCGTTTGGCTTCTTGTTACATCGCTTGCAATATGCAACCAGCTTGTCAAAGCCTCAACTACAATCTTGCTGACAAGACTTGCAAGTTCAACAACGACACCAAATATTTTCGTCCCAAGTATTTTGTGGAGATCAGTATATACTGATAACCCTGAATCTGGTAAGTTGATTTTTCTGATTAGAATAAAACAAATATCACCGTGCTCCCTTTGTACTTCATCCTCGTTATTCATATCTTGTGATTGAACTGAATTAGCTACTAGTTCAGACAATCAATGAAATTTATCCGTGAATCTGATTCTATGAATTGATGATTTACGTTAACGTTGGTAATCAAACTTTCGGTGGACAATGATGATTTCCTCTAGATTTAGAATCTTCGTACACGTTTGAAATAAGTTACCATGGGCGCTGTCCTTTCAACCAGAAGCTTGAGTTAAAAAATTTCGAAAATTTCATGTGGCGAATAGAACAGAATTTTCCGGTTGGCCGCTCGAAACCAGTCACATCAAAAATTATTGTCCCAAAATGTAAACAGCGACCAGAAATGAACCAGTGCGACGGAATTTTTCTGTTGCTCCGAAACTTTAGGACCACTTTGCAAGATATGCCGAAATGTCCGAAATTATTTTCTGAAAAATTTCCGTTCCATTTGATCAGTCCTTAAGCGTACCTATTGTAGTTTTTTTTTTTCCAAATTCTTGGTCGAATGGAAAGCGCCCCACTGAGAAATACAATGTACAATGAGAGAAGGGTCCTGGTCACCGGTAAGTCCCCGTCCCCACCATCCTCAGAGACCCAGGGGGAGATAGTGGGGAAGAAAACAAAATCGGAGCGGGCGCGAAAAAATGCGGCCAGCAAAAGTACGAAGAAAATAAAAGCGGCTCTAATTTTTCCTTCGTACTGTTGCTCGTCGCAGTTTTCTTGCCCGCTCCAGTCTTGTTTACGTCCGCAATATCTGCCCCTGGGTCTTTGAAGATGCGTCCACAGAACGTTTCCGGATTGTTTTTTTTTTCGGATTTAAAAATATCCGCGTTCACACGTTGCGTATTCGGAAAAAAAAAGCGGATACAAAAATCGCCGGATCTGTGTGGACAGGGACTAATTCGCAGAGAACGGTAAAGAAGTGTACTAAAAGACCTAAAACGCTTTCC
>NC_090875.1:33197392-33199892 GCF_036669935.1 Montipora foliosa
ATTTTGGCGTCTCACAATTGTAATTCCTTGACGCGAGTATTGTTACTGTTAATCAGTGTTTGCACCATGTCAGATTGTGTTACAAATTATAAAATTGTGCAACAGCGTTCATAGATTATTGATGTGGTTGATTTAGCAGTTGTCTGTGGTTCTGTTGACTCGTGTGACAGCTGCAACGAAGGCGGGTCAGTTAAATACAGGTCAAGACTAGAGGTCGCTGCTCCAATAATCAACAACTAAGCCAAACGTTTCCCCGAGACCTGAAACAACATTTTTGTTGAGTGATTAGCGCTAGCAGACACTTTTGGTGTTGTGTATTTGTCTGCAGCACGGTGACATGTACACTCACCTGTGGAATGTGACCTGTGTTTTATTTCAATAGACCTGCAGCTGCAGTAATCCATATTCTTTCCCATCCCTTCCACACTCTTCAGCTAGTGATGCACAGAGAGATCTAGCTCGGTCGGTTTTCATCATTGCCTTTTACTTTCATTCATAAGAAATATTAATCTCCTCACCCGAAACAAAGTGCATGTCATCTTGTAATTTTCCAAGAGAGTTATTTAAGACTGTAAAGTCTTAACAATACTTATTATTCTTGAAAATAATTGTAAGGCTTATCATTATAGTCTTATTGACCTGTCAATTTGCTAACGACTTCAATTTCTGCTTCTTCTGATTTAAAAATATGAATATGTATATTAAACAGTATTCTTTAATTTTGTACACATTACTTTTTTAGCATCACACTCCTGTGAGTTTTCTTGTACTCCAATAATTTAAGTTGAATTATTCGTTTTCAAAACATGCTTTGAAAATATTCTCTAGCATTGCTCAAGTCGTGGCATTTTAATTACTGTCTGAAGATGTGGTACATCGAGTGATTTGGGGGAAGATTGTGGACTGGACAGGGGGATTGGGAAATAAAATTGAAGGTGACAAAGCACAGGAAATTTGCAACTTCACCAGCAACAAGAAACTATTTCACAAGAAGAAATAGCGTTTTGTTTCTGGAATGGTAAGGGCAGGAGAAAAGATAAAATACTGTAGTGTGGGTCATTTGGTCGGTCATATATATTTCGTTTTGTCTATTGAAACTCTCAACAAAGAAGGACAAAAATGTGGACGCAAACTATCTGAACGGTTAGAAGCCTGTCAAGGAATATTAACCATTAAAGAGAAGAACATAATGATACTTGTCTACAAATACCTAATTTTCCTTCAAATGCCACAGCATAAAATTTAAAATTCCATTCTCTGTGAATCTTCCATTACTTGTGGTACATGTGAACCTAGGAAGTTACCAGTACTAGCTTTAAAATTACTGGTTCCTGGAAAACCCAGTTTACTACTACAACTCACCAGTGGGAAGATTGTTTACATTACTTATTACCATGAAGAGAGATAGCTTTGGATTTTTCAACAATATTTCCCTTTAATATAACCGAAAATCATTCAGATAGTGAAAACTTCATATTTATGACCCATTTCGTTCACTTTCATGCTTGTCGGCATTATGATTTGCTATACTTCAGGTTCACATGTTCACAAGTTTGTTTTTACGTCTCATAGATGTTCAGATGTTCAATTACAAACTCTGTTTTGAATGATCACTCTCCTTCATTGTATAAATAGTTCACCCTGAAGTCTAAATAGATACAATTCGTTTCTGAGTAAATGAAACGAAACAAAAATGTAGTTTAAGGAATGGAGGCAAATAAAACAAACCGTGCCATTGTCACTGCCTCCAAAACAGCAGATTAAAAGCCAGTTTGATAAAACAGCAAAGATCCACCCCTAACCCTGGGCTCATTTGACAAGAACTGCTAAAGATGATGAGATGCTTATGTTTAGGACTTGCACAAATTGTGTCCTTTTTTAATTAGACTCAACAGATTTCATGAGCAGCATTCCAAGACATCACATTGTCTTCACTGGTAGGACAAGACGTGGAAAAGTTATTTTCATAGCTTGAAAAGTGCAAGAAGCAGATTGCTAATCCTATGGAATAGCATGTTCAACAATATACATTGGCTTGATTATGTCAACTTTACCACAAAATATATTTACAAATTATAACAAGTTGTAAGAAGAAGAATGTGGGCACTAAACATGCTGTGGTTCCCTGTTGGCAATCAGAAGACAATTAAAATACTGATTTTACACTGACATGACAATACTTGCAGTCAATCGATGAGATGAGAGATAAAACCACAATACAACAATCTAATGGTTTCACTGTGAAAGTGAAGTACCACAGATATATATGTGGTATAATAATACTTCCCTTTAGGAAAATAACTTTGGGTCAATGTATACTGGGGAAAGTCGTTGTCAGAAGATGATAATTAGATTTAATTGATTGAAAATAAACATGCAATATAAACTATACATTACGGAAGACAGCGAACACACCTCCGTGACTAAATAGCTAGAACCAGGGCTTTCATTAAACCTTAACTCACTGGATTTTAAGGTAATCAAATGTCTGTGATGCTAC
>NC_090875.1:33204892-33219892 GCF_036669935.1 Montipora foliosa
TTGATCGCACATTCATTGAGTTTTGCAAACAGTGTTTCCATTTCAGTCTTGGATGGGACAGCAGAAGAACAATTTGGCAGGACACCAGGAGTAGGCATTGCCAGGTTGTTAAGAGAAGTTGGTTGGGTGGTTGTAGCGTTTGGACGTGGCTCGGAGAAATTTTTGATTTTTTCATCTAAATCTTCTTTTAGCTTTTTAGCTGAATGGAAATTTATGTCCTGGACCTTCGCGTAGGGGACTTCGCTTACGTACGTTGGTAGTAACCACGTGCATTTAACTTGAGTGCACGCTAGCTTTCCATTTATTCTTGTCCAAGCTTCAATGTAGAATAGAAGACTTGCAACATGACTGCAAGTCTCGGAAAGTCCTGCTTTGCAGCCTAAGCAATGTGCTGATATTATAGTACCTTCTTTACTTGTAATGATCCAAACTGGAAGAGGAGGTTCATTCATGCGCTGCGAATGTCGCACCTTCCCGATCACCACAAACTTATCGCAGATGACTTTGCCTTGAACACTAGTGATAAAACCTGAAACCATTTGGTTGTAAGCTTCCATACTTTTGAAGGCTTTGAATTGCTCCTTTGTATAGAAGCTGGTATTCATTACCAGGTAACAAAGGAGATCTGTGGCCTCTATCGGCGGTAGACATTCTGGATCCAAGTTGACACCGATTAGCGTAGCTGGATCGATCTTTACCACTGATATTTTCGCCAAATATCGAGATTTCACATTCTTTTCCAGATTCTTTGCGTAATCACTTAAATTGCGGAATATCGCGCTCTTTTGATAATCGTTTTGCGTGGCTTTTGTCTTCTGTATTTTCAATAAAATCACGCGACATTTATGTTCCACGCTTCAAAACACATACGCGTCTCTGTTATTTTACATATGCTAATTAGCTCGTGCGACACCAACATGGCGGACGATAACATTTGATAGGTGTGTGACGTCACATGAAAACCAAGAATCGGTTCTTAGAAGGCCCTTCCCGATTATGCAAGTAAAATTGCCATTTTATGCTCACATTATGTTCATTTTTCAAAGTTTGAAAAGTGCTTTGTTTTATTTGGAAGACAAACTCTAATCAAAGTGCCACTGTCGTTACTCGTGGATATGAAAGTTACCGCGATTGTTTAAAATTGGCAGGCTGAAGTTTTCTGTATGCATTATCATTGATAGTTGGATAATTGTGTAACAGCACGGTGGGCTCTCATATACAACTAGATACACAAAATAATGCATGTATGTGAGGTAATCCCCTTTGCTGGAATTCAACCCTGTGAAATAAGTATACCATTTCTCCAATAGGGATAAGATTACTCGTTAACACATCCTCTATAAAGAGCTGTACCATGTGTTCAAAGTTCGTTGCACAGATGACAGAGTAATTTAGCACAAGGTCTGATTTTTGTTGCCAGGTCATATTGTTAATGTCATCAGGGTTAGCAAGTAGAGCAGATCCATTCAGTAATATTAACACTTTTTGTGCCAGTTATACATTCCTCCAACAAACCTTACGAACATTTATCACTATATTTGATACTGCTACACTTAGAAACAGATGATCTGAACCATAAATGATCACAGCAAGTGCATACATATTCAGGGCCATGTGTTATCTTATCACGAAAAAGACTGAATCTCTTTTGACATGGAATGTCTAATAGAGTCTTGACCTTGACAAATTTCAGTTTGGTTTAGCCTTAAGCTCTGCATAGCTTTTCTTAAATGGTTTTATGCTTTTCTGATATGTATTCTCTGATATGTTCTGGATTGCTTGGATTTGACGGATTTGGATCAGTTTGATTTGTTCAAGTTGTATTCATGTGGATTTGATGACTCATAGCTTGCAGAACTTCGTGATAGCTTTGATAAACATCGGTATACTTTGATAGCTTCGGTGTTACTCTCCAAATGGCAGTCACCTTCCATATGGAATTTATTTATTCCCCGTGAGCTTAGGGGATGAAGAGCACTGTCTTCTCACATTGTGTCTGTCGATTCCATTTCTACACGCGTACGTATTAAAGTCTTCGCGTTGGTCAGTGAAAGGCGGTGCACAACTAATTGCATCAATCTGTACTTGTTCAGAATATTTTGCTTCACCTTCGAAGAAAGCCATTTCTTTAATTCTTCCGTTTCTTGCTTCTAAATGCAGCAGAAGGTGCTCAAACACTTAAGTATAAAAGCGGCATACAGCAATGGCGGCGCACAACCACGCGAACAGGAAGTCACAGCTTTCTAAGCTGTGTTGTGATTATCCATCCTGATTGGTGATTGGCTTATTAGATCGAACTTCCGGTTACCCAAGAGTGAAACATTTGCATAAAGAACCTCACCAAAACTCGTGGATATATCCACGAGTAAAAAGGAGCTGGCTCAATTTCTGCTTCGCGACCTCTTTCTATGACCTACCTGACACCTGACCAAAATAAGCGCTGACCGGCTAGGCGTTTTCCAAGTCACAACAGCATATAAGTAGAAAGCTTGGAAAATTGGAGTTGCCTAAGCTTTATAGAAATGTTAGAACACCAAAAACAAGCAAAGTTATGCTTTTGACAACAAAAATGTAGCTAAATAGGGGGGGGGGGGGGGGGGAGCGGGGATGCTAAAGTATGCAGGCAATTCTTTCTCAAAAAGTGTCGAAAAAAATATTCGTAAAGCCAAATTATATATGCCGAAAAAAATGCTAGCATAATCGGGAAGGGCCTACTTATAGGTGGAAACTTCCCGGAAAAGGGATCTCTTCTTCAGCATGCTATACAGCTACTTACATTGACGATACGTTGATGTATGCTTTTTTTTGGAGAAACAGAGCTGCAAAATATCTGTATTTTATTGATAAAAAGAAGAAAATTAATTTGGAAAATTAAAGATAGAAATCCTTAAAACATATTTACTAAAGGTACTACCAGCGTTCCTCGCCGCGTCGCCGTGATAGAAAGAACAATTGTCTCCAGGAGTGATCATTATTTAACAATTATCTTTCGAAATCGCGCAGAATATCGCAAGATACTTAGCCAACGAGGCCGTAGGCCGAGTTGGCTAAAATCAGGGAATATTGCGCAAGATTGAGCAGGATAATCGTTTTATTATTCAACACATTGATGACAAAGAACAATTTCCTACGTTTATTTGGAAAAAAAATCTGGAAAAACTAGCATTTTTCTCCGAAACACAGAAAATTACGTATTTTGCAGGATATTTGCATGATATCTGTTGTTAGTTTTAAAATATCACTACAAAAAGAAAAAGACTAACAAAAGAAAACAATGAGAAAAACATAATAAGATGGGTCAGCTTGGCGACACGTTTGCAAACCACTCTGCAATGTTGATCTTAGCTTCAATAAAAACTACCAGTAAATACTAATTATTTCCGCAGGTTGCTCGTGATAATTTATGCGCAGTTGTGACTGTGGAATCATCTTGAGGGATACTTTGAGAGATGAAATAATGAAAATAACTGTGAAGTAGTTAAATTTACAAAAAAATCTTTATTAATGCCTAAGCAGCTGGCTCTCTAGTTTGATTTAATTTAATTATGAACTTTCATTTTCCTCATGTATCAATTAATTTCGGAATTGTTAAATATTTTGTACATTAGTGTTGGCTTTTGTTTTTCTTCATAAGTTGAATTACATCACGCTTCTCGAACAAAAAATGACAAACTATGGAAGGCGTCTTTCAATGTGATAAACAATCTCGTAATCGATAGTTCTCCATTCCATCCCATATAGAAGAAGTAGATACAAGTATTTCTCATTCCCTTTGTCTTTTATCTCAATTTAATCCTCTGTGTTTTGCAATTGCATGTATTATTCATGAATTTTTTTGAGGATTGAGAGTCTATTAAAGCTCACACCCAATAACCTATTATTTGTCATCCGCTCTAGCAATTTATTTCGCCTAATATTTTAATATTTTTGGAATAGTGTTATTGATAGGAGAAGTCTGTAGGTGGTCATTTTTGCTTAGCATATAATTGCGGTACTTATGTGCGGAGAACGCACATCAAATTAAATTGGATCGTGTCAACAGTTGGCTACAGAGTTCCTGAGAAATTATAGCCATGCTCCGTTTCTGGAAGAGACACTGTGGATTAGAATATGTGCCTGCTTTTTCTTTCCTTTTCTCGTTCATCTCATTTCTTGGCCTCGCATCAGCTGCTGAATCATGTACTTATCAACCCCTAACGGAATACGGCTTCGCTCTTGTTGATCACTCGTATCAATCATTCATTGCTGATCGTCTGGCTTCTTGTTACATCGCTTGCAATATGCAACCAGCTTGTCAAAGCCTCAACTACAATCTTGCTGACAAGACTTGCGAGTTCAACAACGACACCAAATATTTTCGTCCCAAGTATTTCGTGGAAAAACCAACATCCGTTTATGGGACTAATCCTGATTCTGGTAAGTTGATTTTTCTGCGGTTTACAATCTGAAATAATCCACTAACTTCTTTGTAATTCTTTCTCTCTTTTCTTATCTTCTGTTCAAAATTTATCATCCACTGAATTAAAATCACTGCTTCCTCTACTTGTCTTTATGATCAGAGAAACAGTTAAAATTTAAATGTTGATCTAATTTTATAAATTGAAGGTATTGGTCACCTTTGGACAAGAATGATTCCTGTACATGTAGGAATAAATTCGCGTGTGTTTGAAATAAACTTGCATGATTTGTAAGAATCGTCCTGTTCGTAGAGTGCGGTAAAGACATCATTATCATCATCGTCATACCTTGTCTACCCTCGGATTTTAGAGTAGCTTGGTGTAGCTAATGGTTGTGTTTTCACTAGGCCGATTAACTAGCTGAAAATTCTTTGTAGGCTTTGTTTAAAAACCGACTTTTACTAGCTAAAAGTGACAACTGTTTCCTCTGTGAAATTTAACCCGCAATCTAAGCCGCAAACTCAGAGGATTCAAATTGCAAAAGCGCGCCATAATAAAAAAATGAAAGGGGCCGTAGTGCTTGGAATGACTTCTCTTGTGATTATTTTCGCTGTATTTTTGACAAGTAGAGGGAGCCAATGAGGCTTATGTCCTTACAAATAAGGAAGATGCGACGAAATGTTTTAAATAATTCTGTCAATCCAACAATGAAACAACATTCAGCGCCATAAGCGCAAGACTACATATATGTAGGCTTATCCAAGACCACAATTCTGGTTTAAGGACCTGGCCGAAGAAATGGAGAATCCAGTGGGGTCGGGGGATTGTAAATGGAAAGAAATAACTGTTGAAATCGTTTTCCTTTTTGAATTTCTCAAGCTCAACCGCGAGGGACTTGTCTGTAAAGAGGGAAAATGACATCACCAGATTATTTGGCAGGCTTCTGTCAAGACGCGCGGCCCGATTGGCTGCGGTGTTTATCAGGACAAGTTATACCATCTCGCGAGGTAGTATACCTCTGCGTGAATTTCCGCTCGTTTTTGCTTGTGAAAACAGCTTGCATTTTTAACTAGCTAAAACCAAGACGAGGTGTTTTAACTGTGTTTCCGGACTTTTCCGGCTTTATCCAGTTAAAATTGTCCTAGTGAAAACACAACCAATATGTCTTAGTATTTACCCTCCCAACTATGAGATACACTACAAAGGCAATTTGCAAACAATGGCCGTGTTTTCACGACAGCTGTTGTCTCGCTTAGCATTCCTGAAAGTGGTTCGTTTGCATACTTCACCGGTAAGATTAAATGAGAGAGCACGTGCCAATACAATAATAAAAATAATAAAAATAGCACGACTGTTGCATTCGCCTTTTTAGTAACCACAAACGACTCCTCATTGGCGGAAAGTAATTGCCAACTCGCTTAATGATGTCTGGTTTGGTGACTTAATTTTAATGAGAATTCTATTGAAATTTGCCGTGCGCGTACACGAACAGTCATCGCCAACATTTTCTCTTGTCATCGCTCATTTTCTGTATTTCCTTCAACTCGCTTCAAGACTCTTCTCACCAACTTAAAGGCGATGATAAGATTGCGAACTGATGACAAAATGGTTTGAAACCGCTTTTGTAGTATTTTATTGAGGTCTTACCGAGAAAAATTCATTGTGTCCTTTTCTTTCCCATTTAAACTCCGATAATGTTTGATGATTACGTTCAGCCAAAAAGATGCGCCGGCTGTTTTAAAATTACAGTTCATTTGCTTTATAGGAGGCAAAAACAGTACGTTGCTTTGATTCGTATCATTGTGCGCTGATTCTCGGCGAGTGGAGAACTAAAATCGAAACGAATAGCATAAGCCTCGAAAGAACTTTGCCAACAGGAGAAGGAAAGATGAACCAATTGTGAAGCCGGTTGTGAATTAATGTTTCTTATTTCACCGAACTGATCAGAAGTGAATCTTTGTTTTTGATTGTTGACTCCTCCTATGTAAACAACTCTGAGTAGCAATTCGTCTCGTTTTAAATAAGAAAATACGATTAATCAATACTTGTGTAAATAACGAGACGAGTATAATAATTTCTCTCACGATGTATTCACTTGGGTTGTAACCGGTCCCGACGTTTCGACCGTCTCATCTGGTTACGCAATATTCTTGGTATCATGGTGGTTGGCTGTGATTGATGGCATTCAGGCTTATTGTTCCTTCGAGTAGATTCAAAATTGTTCCCTTGTTCACGTATCGATCTCCTGTCGTGTTATCCACACTTCGGGAATTTCGACGCCATTATCTCGGCCAGTTGGAAAATAGAGACTGGACTCTGGACTGGACTGGACTGCACTGGACTCTGGACTGGACTGGACTGGACTGGACTGGACTGGGGGTTAATTTTTTAGAATCAGTTTCATTACAAATAGTCACCTTAGGTCAACACAGCAGTATTTGGCTCCATTTCTCTTTAATTTGAGGTAATCTTTTAAGCGAGTATTTACAAGCTTCGCTACACATACTTAGAAAGTTAGTTCTCCGTAATACAGCCCAGTCCAGTCCAGTCCAGTCCAGTCCAGTCCAGAGTCCAGTCCAGTCCAGTCCAGAGTCCAGTCCATGTTTTCCAACTGGCCCATTATCTCTGTTGATGCTCTTATTCAACAAAACTCCCATTCATGCTCAATTGAATTAAGGAATTGGGTGAAATATCAATCAGCGCCCTTCCACCTATCCGTTACCACTTTACTAATCGACCTAGAATTCCGCCTAGCTTCCCGCCTCTAACTCCCAAGAAACAGATCTAGAGCCCCAAACCTTATCCCCAAAACTTGTCCCACTCCTAATCCAAAAAGTAGGTTACAGATATGGTATCAAGATATCGCTTCGTGGAACAGATTCAATAATCCTGATGGGACCTCTCATCCGGATTTTTGGAAGGGAATGCAGACACAACGCGCTTGAGCTCGTTCATGTTCTGCTGGGGATTAATCACATCCGTATCACTCTCGAAGACAGGCCGCGCAGATCCACTATCCGGGTTAAGGACTTTGGCTAACTGGATATGAGCCGCAGTATGTCGACGCGACCAGCCAACATTTTCCTTTATCTCAGAAAGCGCAGCTCCCTTGAAAGCCAACGTAATTGCACAGCCAGAACGAAAACCATGGAGAGTTTCACCTTCGTCCGCACCCATATCCTTAAGGTACTCTTTTAGTCGGGCCTCGGCGGTGGAAGATCTCAACGGTAAATCTTGAATGCCTCCACTTGGTGTTGTTGAGCGAAACAAATAACCACGAGTTAAGTCGACCCTCATCTGGCGAGCTATTTCAATGTACTGCTCAATACCCCGAGTCGGGCAAATGGTGGTGTGAAGATTCCTACGGATCCCAAACACGTTCTCATCACCATCCCTCAACGTCCTGCCCCACGCGTGGTTGAGGGGGAAACAAATATCATTAGGGAAACGAAGTATCCCGGACACTTTGACCTGGGCGAGATCACCTGGGCGATCCCCACTAAAAACATCGTTTTAAAACAGGCCTGGTCCAGAACCACGATAAACCGCTGGATCGGTGTTCTAGCGCTGTCTGGTCCTGCTGAAGGTGGGATGATAACCGCGTCAGTTTATCAGCAAAAAACGGAGTTGCCTGTTTAGATGTTAATCGAGCCTGAAGCTGCCCTTCCTAGGCGTTAAAATAGACTTGGCAAGACCCAAAAAGTAACCTAGACGTATCAAATGGTATGCCATCACAAATATTGTTGACTGAGCCACGGCAAAATCTCGTTGATCCTGCGTAAGTAGAGCCGCATATCATGATTTCCCCTGGTCTAACTGGACTTGTAGTTGACCGTTATGTTGGTCATTTACATACAAAAGACACGGGACTCTTAGGGGGCGGAAAAAAATCGAAACTATTAGTCCCGTACTATGATAAACATAGGAAGATATGTTCCACCCGAAAGGCAGTGTATTGTATTTAAAATACCAGCCACCCCACTGGATACCGAAGAAAGTCTTGCTGTCATCATCCAACAAAATATGGTCATAGCCAGACTTGTCGTCTAAAACTGTTGGTAGCTGTCCTTCGACACATAGCCAGGCAAGTCAGTTACACCATCCAGAGTGAAAGTTTATCTTGCATCCAGAGATTCAAGGACATTGCGTCGTGACATAAACGCGGTTTCGAAGGCTCCACTGTAAGGGGGAGGACTAGATAAGGCCGTTTCACTAAAGCAACCCTCCCTACCAGGGCGATAGCACCCATCTTTAAACGAGCTATTAAGGTGCTTTGAATAAAAGGTACAAATAACTTGCATGCAACATTGTTCTGGAACGCATTTGAAGGAGGTCGATCGGTGTCATAGTCCTTTCCCTTATAGAGGAGCCCTTAAGATGTCGGAAAAAGTAAGGATATAAACTTTGTCTCTTATCCAAGCAAGAATCTCTTCATGTTTCTTGGAAGAGTTCTCTCCTCCCAGTAGGGCACGTGGTTGTGAAGTTCCCCGGCACAAACTCTATTGGGATCACGAAAAACCAAGTTCTCCAAGTCGTAAATGACCTCCCCACATCCCACCTTCTTTACAAGGGTTTCTAAAGACTGATTTACTGTTACCCACCTGCTGACAAGAACGGAGTTTCCTCTAACATCCACCCATCTCACACAATGTCTTGTAATAGCTGTGACGATCTCAGCATCAAAGGCCTGATCACTTTCCCAGGGTCAATGTGGCCTCCCCTATAACCAAGAGGAAGTCGTGGGTTAAATAAACCCCGTTCAGTCCGCAGATAAGTAACAGCTCTGACCCAGTATGACGGGAAGGATTGATTTAGGGGCTGTTTACATGGAGGTAGGAAGATCCTAGCACTAGGAAGATTCTAGAAGGCGGATCATCCTAGCGCCATATGTTTTCTGTATTCAGTTTGCATGCAAGAGGTCGTACTTGGCCCTTGTGCTAGGATCTTCCTGGTGCTAGGATCTTCCTAGTTGTGAGACAGGAAAATCCTAGCGCTAGGAAGCTCTTAGCACCATGTAAACTGCCTTCGCTCGGAAGTTCCTGGTACTAGGGACAAAAAAACAAACATGGCGGCGGCCGGGTGTTCACGGTATTCAGCTGCCAAACGTCGGCAATTTCGTCTGGCGTTGCCACAGGAAGATTCTAATGATTCAGATGACCGCCGACAATATTCAGGACCAGTTTTGTTTCAAAGATACACCGTCCAAACGAGAGACACAGTGGAAATTAAGGAGAAATCGATCGACAGCAATGTCGAAAACGCTGCGAGTCGAAAACATTCGAATTTATCCGAATACATCCGAATACATCCGAATTACATGTTTGTTGTTCTCGCCCGCCATCTTGCTTTTATTCTTTCTACACCTAGACAGAAATTTCTGCATGTAAACCAAACGAAAAGTTGTTTCGCCTTCTAGGATCTTCCCAGTGCTAGGATCTTCCTACCTCAATGTAAACCGCCCCTTAGGTACCCCCTTTTTCGGAGCTATTACAACTCAAAGACTATCCCTCTTTGTATTTCCATATGTGTGTGAAGGAAAGTTATGGGAAACCCATAAGGAAAACTGCAACTGCCCTGAGCGGGACGTGAACCCACGTCCCCTGATCACTAGTCAGATGTGATGACCACTGCACTATCAGAACAACCATGCTTGCAACATGGCTGATTGATCACTTAGTTTGTGGCATTTACGTGGAATCCCAAAGGGCCAGTTTTTCTAAGTTTTTCTTCACCCTCCGCTCTCAAAGGAGCACTCAGAATTCACTGTAGTCATTTTTCGAACCAACCCGCCAAAGGATTCATCCCACAGATCAACACTGGTAAAAAAAACTTCAACCTCCGCTCTCAAAGGAGCACTCAAAATGCTCCGTAGTCATCCCTCGAACCAACGCGCCAAAGGATTCATCCCACAGATCAACACTGGTGAAAAAACTTCACCCTCCGCTCTCAAGGAAGCACTCAAAACTCACTGTAGTCATCCCTCGAACCACCTCGCCGAAGGATTCAGCCCACAGATAAACACTGGTGAAAAAACTTCACCATAATGATCTTTTGTTGCGTGGTCATTGCTCCACCCATACACTTTGCGAAAACACCGTAATATTTTACGCTGTGAAAGTAAGAGGACTTCTCAGACAAATGAAAAAAACATTGCTGTCCTTTACGCTAACCCACAACCAACCGCATCGTGCGCGTACAACACTCATAGCTCATTTTCTATATTTCCTTCAGAATCTTCTTACCAATCAAACACTAGGATACCTGTGGTATGTTCCGGAACTCCAAGGACATGATATGATTTACGTAAGGGACATTGCCCATATATTGATAACGATCCGAGAATTCTATTGACATTTGGCATGCGCGTACACGAACAGTTATCGCCAACATTTTCTCTTGTCATCGCTTGTTTTCTTATTTCCTTCAAGACTCCTCCTACCAACTTCAAGGGGATGATAAGATTGCGAAAGATGACACAACGGTTTAAAACCGCTTTTAATTAACTCATTCGTTGCACCCGTCTATGGTATTTAATGTCGTTTTCTTTTCCATTGAAACTCCGAATATGCTTGATGATTACGTTTAGCCAAAAGGATGCGCCGGCTTATCGAAGGCATCCATTGCAACCTTTTTTCATGAAATCGAGATCTTCAATAACTCTTTTAAATTACAGTCCATTTGCTTAGGAAGCAAAAACAGAAGGGTTTCATTTTTTAAACTTTGCATTTAATCGATTGTATTTACTTGGTCTTTTAATTGTCTCGCATCATTGTGCGCTAATTCTCGGCGAGTGGAGAACTAAAATCAAAAGAAATAGAATAAGCCTCAAGAAAACTTTGCGAATGCCAACGGGGGAAGGAAAGATGAACCAATTGTAAAGCCGGTTATGAGGGAATGTTTCTTATTTTACCGAACTGATCAGAAGTGAATATTTATTTTTGATTGTTGACTGTTGCTATGTAAACAACTCTGAGCAGCACTTTGTCTCGTTTTAAGTAAGAAAACACGATTAATCCACAATACTAGTTTAAATAACAAGACAAGTATAATCATTTCTCTCACAATGTATCCACTTGAGTTTTAGCCGATAACGACGTTTCGACCGTCTCGACTGGTTACGGGCTACTCTTTTTATCACGGAGGTCGGCTGTGATTGGTGGAATTCAGGCTTATATATTGTTCCGTTGAGTAATTTCCTGAGGTCTGATTCAAAATGGTTCACGTATCGATCGCCTGTCGTGTTATCCGCACTTAAGGAATTTCGAAGCCATTATCCCTATTGATGCTACAAGTGTGAAGTCTTATTAGGATATAGCTTCATTCGCTCTATGATGTCAGCTGTTCATCTGTTCACTAATAGATCATTGTGAGGACTAGTCAAAATGCGTGCATCATTAAGCTTATTACACAATTGGCCTTTTCGTTAGACTTTCAAGTCTTTTCGGGTAAGGACTATAAGCCGTACGCCCCGTCTAACAAAAATCCAACACGTTCATAAGTTCCCTATTGGACGTTAAAGAACCCACACACTATTCGAGAGAGAGAGAAGGGGATAAGGTTCCCGGTGCTTGCGTGGGTGGGTATAGTGGTCTATATCAGCTGAATAGCTGCCAAGACTTCAACCTGCTCAAACAAATAAAATAACAAACAAACAAGCAAACTTATTTTACGATATTAATCAACAATATGTCCAAGCCAGCTTATTTGACAATTTGGACCAGCTTTTACTGACCGAATGTTTTCTTCTTTAAAACTTTACCCATTTTGTCACAGAACGTCCTTGGCGAAAGCTGAATTCAGCTGCAGTGTGTTTTGGCGCAAGAAATGACCAGTTTGGCCGCTTTGAGGTCGAAGTCGGTGGCTCTCTTGATGCTGTCAAACTCGTTCACCTCAGTGGATTGGTGAACTGTAACATTAATCGGAACAATAAATCGAGCAAATGGGGATGTAATCCGTATTCGAAAAAAATACAAGTCGTCATAACAAACACATCAAACACCGTCCTTCTGCCACACGCGGGAGTAAATTTAAAGTACGCCATTCCCGAATATGGTCCCAATTCCAGCGAGATTGTCTTCAGTGATTTCCCAAATCCACTTCCTCTGTCTTCTGGTCAAGATTTACGCCTGTGGCACCTGTATGGTTTAAATAATCATACAGCTGGAATAAGAGGGGGGAAATCATGCGCTAATATCTTTGCCAAGTATATAAATTAAATCTTTGCCCAGTACAGCAAAACCTCTGTGTCGTGGAACATTCAGCTTTGTTTTTAGAAGTCAGGTTAAGGGCCTACTGACGTGTTTTTTGGGGTGCGTTGCTAAGGATGTAATGGTTAAGTAATTGGAGAGAATTTAGAGAATTTGGAATTATTTTTGTCAGTTTCCAACTTTTGTAAATCAATGACCCTAAATATGACGTCATCATACCACGCCCATGGTCACGTGACCAATAAAAGAAAACTGCCTACGTGCCTTTGTCTACGTGCTACACAATTTGGGTATTTAATCAGTGGTTTGATAATTTGCATTCGTTTTTGCATCCAGCCACGCATGCCTTTCTTTTTATTTTGAAAAATGTTCTTTTTAAAGAGATAAACGATACTGAAATACCCAATAGCATTTTTAAAAAAGGTGATTTGAAAAAGTCAATGCTTATCTAGACTCTGTATTTAGGGCTGAAACGTGCCATTTGAAAAAAAAAAAATTCAATTTAAAGACCGCCGCAAATTTAGCTTTTTCTCAAACCGGAAGTCAGTACGCTTACGCATGCGCAGTTGATCTGAGAACGACCGTGAGGAAGGGCGAGGAAAAACCTTTGATGCAAACAACTTTTCGTGTGGAGAATTTTGATTGTGAGTGGGTTTTCTGGTAAGCTCACGATATGATTACTTCAGTCAGAAGTAACATTTCACTTCCTTAGCATCGCGCGAAAATTCCGCCTGTGGACCATCGCGCTATTTACGCTTAATGTTACGCGCGCCCTCCACTTGAATTTATATGTCTCATATCCATATCTTGCAATGGACGCAATTCTCGTAGAGCGTTTGATTTAAAGTCGCGTAATCTGCTAAAATTTTCAGTTGTGCGGAAACAACCAAGCTAACCAGTTGTTCATAATGTTTGCTAACCAGTCGATAAAGTTTTACCGGACCTTTTGCCGCAGTGTTACGTTAATTACAGGGAAAAACTAGTCAAGAAGTAAGCTTTCAGTTGATTTCTATGTTTATTTGCGTTGATTTTCGGTTTCGTTTGAAGCTTTTAAAGGCCATGTGTCAACGTAAATTGTTTGTATTTTGGGTCGATTTGTCTTATTAAATTCTCCGTATTGGTGTGTTTTCTCTATTGTTCAACGGAACACAGAATTCCTGAACTAACCCGAGTTCCTGAGGACAAAGACACAATGACTGAACTGCTGAGAGAGACAAAAATAAACCGACTAAATCCCAAGGCAGCGCTGACGCGAGCGGGAAAATCACTCCGCCACATGATAGAAATTAAGCGCCCGGGAAAGGAGGTGAGGGACGTAGCTAATAGAGAAGCATAAATCGTTTACAAAGTTGTTTGAAGATGACAAAGAACAAGAAGCATGGCTAGAGGAGAGCCAATATATGTTTTTAATAACCGATTCACACCAACTAAACACGTTTAATTAAAACAGGTTTAACAGCGTAAAAATGCACAACGGAAGGCTGAAAGACTGTATTTTAAGTAGAGTTCATGTAAGTTCTAATGTGTGTCTTCATTGTGTTGAGTTTGTAGTCTACATTATGTCAGGTAGTACCTTGTGTGAAGAAAACAATTTTAAACCATGCTTAACTAAACAGCTTTGGTGCTTTAAGCTTTGGTGTGAAGGCGGTATAAGTTTAGAGACTGGCACAAAACTGTATTTAGAAAGTACGGAAGCATTACCTTAGGAGCATTGAGTTGAGGAAAGTCAACTAAATGACATTGAAAACAGCTATGAAGATACAATTAGTTGGGAGCTAATCCAAAGTAGAATCACAAGAAGCAATAATGTTGCATACTGGTATTCGCTTAACTACTACTGAGTTAGGTAATGTCGCAAACAACGTCCCTATAGTTAACGAAACCAGATAAAGAGAGTACTGAGAGCTTTAAAGTAATTAAGAACGAAACTTGTAGTTTAAAAGTGGAAAAAAATCTTCAGGAGATGTTAGAGAGTACGCAATATTCCAATCAGATTTCAAGCACGTAAGATTCCGATCAGGTTTCAAGCACGTAATTGAAGCCAGGTATAACAAGCGGGATGCAATCAGATTTCTTTGCACCTGCCTGCAAGCTAGAGGGAAACCGCTCGATCTTATAAAAGGGATTGTCTCAGATTATGATGCGTCGTGGGAGTACTTAGACTCTATTTACGGTGACCCGAGATTTGTTTTCGATACGATAGCGCAAGACATCGTCAAGTTCCGACCAATTCGTGATGGCGAAGACGCTCAATTTTGTGATTTAATACAACTAGTAAAGCGCTGCTACAATAGGCTGAGAGACGTTGGCTTGCCACGCAAAAATGACTACAGCCATATGCTTTCCATTATCCAGCAGGAGATGTGCGTGGATGAGAGGAAAGTCTGGTCAAGAGA
>NC_090875.1:33224892-33237392 GCF_036669935.1 Montipora foliosa
GACATGAAAATAGAAATGGCATCACGAGGAATTTCGCATTTGAACTCACATTGATACAGACTTGAAAAACTACCTACCTCTTTATTTCATTAAGAGAGGTTTACATTTATCGTCTGCTTCATAATTATTGCAAGAATTAAAAGCCAATTTTGACAATTTTAGTCTTGGGTGCAGTGTATCATGGAACATTTATCACCTGATCGAATCAAACTCCTCTAGCTCTGTGGTGGAGCATCCGAAACAGTAATCGGAAGGTCGTAGGCCGAAGGGGCAGTCGGATTTTGTCCCGAGTAATCCGGAGACATCAACGAAGAGATATCTCTTCTCAACTTTTGTGACATTCACAAATCTTGCAAGGCTGGATATTTATCTCATGTTTAAGATTTCCCTCAGTTTTCGTTTTTAACTCACTCGTTACACCTGGGTAGTATTTTGTTAGGTCTTTCTTGTGTATGTGCTTGTGTTTTTTTCTCTTTAGTAGGGACCTTTAGCATCCGGTTTTTCAAGGAAAACCGCAAACCGCAAAATATCACGTGACCAAGGTCTTGCCATCGCGTTTGCGGTTTGCAGTTCACGTTTTAACCGCGGAGAAGGCCTCTAGCGTTGAGTAACTAACGGCAAGGTTTTTTGCAACTAAAAATTGTACAGCCTCACGTTTAAAAGCAGGAAGTAGCTTTCTATATCCACCTTCTATGTGCTAGTTAGATTTTTGAACTCGAATGAACGAGGTAGTTATATTTTTTGGGCGATTAAAGTGATACACTTCCACTTGACAAAAAACAACATGGCTGCATCAAGCCGAATTCCTTGCTAAAGTTCGAAAGCCAGGAAACCTGAAACTGCAAACGGCTAACCGCAAACCGCAGTTTGCGCTTTGCGGTTTCCCGCGAAAAACCTGATGTTAAAGGTCTCTAGTGTTAAAATTTAACGCGACGGCAATGCGTAGGCAACGATTCCAGAAAGCCGACAGTGTTGACATTTCTAAGGGCCTGTTTATACGAGTGAACTCATCCCGGGGCGGGATTTATCCCGGGATGAGTTTCACTATGGTGTCTGGTTGTTTACCTCTTGGTGTTTGCATGATCCCGGGGTGAAATTTGTTCATCCCGGTCTTCAGCACCGGGATGCGGGATGAAATGTTCATGAAAACACCTGACTCTTTCTATCCCGAGGCTAAAGCTCGGCTGAATCCAGAGCCTTCCTACGTATGACTAGCGGTGAATGACCATTCTATTCATGTCTTTAAAAGTTTTGTTTAGATTGTGTACCCGGAAAACAGAAGGACCTTCTAGTTCGTCTTGTAAGTTGATAAGTGACCAAACCACCGAGGTAGCTCACGGCAGAGATTTCATCCCGGGATGAAATCGACCAAGTAAACGAAACCTTTATTTCATCCCGGGATGAGCTCAACCCGGGATGAAACTCACCCCGGGTCTCATGTAAACGCAGCCTAAATCTTTAATGAAAATCAAGTTTACTTTCTTTTTTTTTTTCATAACCCTTCTTGTTAAGTGTCACTTGTTTTTCTCTACAAAAATGTTCCAATGGAGTGGACGAATCAGCTAATACTGACAGATCATGTTTTCCAAACCTGAAGTTTTCTTTACATAATTAAAGATCTGTACGGGTCCGCAAATGATCCCAGAACCGCAAATGATACCAGGACCGCAAATGATCCCCATATTGGACCGCAATTGATCCCGGAACGCAAATGATCCCAAAAAAGTAGGGAATGGCATAAAGGGTGGAATGGTCTGGATTGAGAATTAATGTGAAGAGCGCTTATTTTTATTAAAATAACTTTAAATAAATCATGCATGGCTAGCAATAGGTTTCTGCCTAATTTTAGTTTAAATTTGCCACACTTAATTATCGGATACAATCATCAAAAACTAACTTGGACGCAATTCTAAAGCGATTGTGACCAGGGGCCTGTTTCTCGAAAAGTCCTGATGACTTTTAGCATGTTTTTTCGGGATAACTAAAGGCGGATTGTGAAACACTTAAACCCTCTCCCTTCTTGAGATAAAGAGGGAATTGTGACATGTGAAAAGTTTAGGGACTTTCGAGAAACGGCCCAATGATCTCTTTGACGTGGTGAAAAGGACGCCACCCGGGCCTGGCTAGCAACAATCGTAACATTAATAACTAGAACGCAATGTTTTAGCCTATAAGCTTTGGTTCAATATGCAATACTGCAGTTTTGTTCTTTTTTTCCCATGTCCTTGCATTGACTAAAAGTCGTCCATTAAACAACTATTACAGAAAACGTTATCATTTGCGTAGACCTGCAATGCTCCACCGCTCTTAAATACACCTTGTGTGTAGCACTCGAATTTTCTTCCACATCTGGGACAAACTCTTCTGTTGTTTTTCCTTGGCCGTATTTTTGCTTTAATTCCTGAGAAATGGCTAGCTGAGGATTCTGAGCAGCTATTGGTTCCAGGCTATGGTAATGCAGCTCTGCTTCATGGCCAAGTAAGGCCATATCTCCAGTGGCTTCGTTTTCATAACCAGTTCCGGGGTAGATAATGTTCAATCCCGTTTCTCCTAAGCTTGATATTACCGCCACCGGGATTTTAAACATGTTAATTAGGCCCCATAAAGCAATCCAGTCACCCCATTCACCATCCATAGCCATCCTTCTCAGATAGGTATCCCATGCTCAGTGTTTGATAAATTCTCTGAAATGAGTCCCGTCCGGGGTTGTTGGATTACTACGGAGGTAATTCACCAAGTCACATCGCACTTTTGTGGCACTCTGCGAGACCCTTCCGAGGCGTATTAGCTGGTCATTCATTGCATGGAATAGACAGTTCCCATCTTTTGGGGTTGGAGGATGGCGGTATGTTAATCCTGCCTCTCTCAATTCCATGTCCAACCGACTGTTTGGTGATTCACCTTTGTCTGAAGCGTGCTTACCGTTTGCCATCCACTGGAAAACTTCGGGTAAATCCTTTTCACTGCGCAAGGATGATGAAAGATTTAGTAAATCGCTCGCCATCTCATGGCGCAGAATGGCTATTGTTTGTAGGACATATACTTGCTTTCTGGCATAGATTACTTTTGTCTCACTTGAACTCCCATGTGGGTTCTTAATGAGTCATTTCGAGGATCTTCGTTGAGAGTAAGGCTGCAATGGCTGCCACTCGAAAAAAGGAACCTTTTTGCAAAAAGACAGGTAAATACACCACAATCGGTGTGATTACTTTGCTTTGGACATTGAGGTGTACACTCGCCCCAATTGTCCTCCTTTATCCTCATTAGAAATACACTGGAGCTCATTTCTTATAAATTTTCCTTTGACGGTATCAAAAATTGTTCGGTAAGTTTTTGTAGTGCAGCTAGAGGAATCATTAAAGTAAAGGCATAAATTAACATCATCAGCAGCCAATGGTGCTCGGCAGGAAGGTGTACAGGTGCCATCAGTTTTCGTACTCCCACAGAGTGTTGTTGCCTATATGTTTGGAGTACGTGGAGGTCTCAATCGGTCGATGCAACGACGGATAAAAGTAGGACGTTGCAACTCTCTAGTTTCCTTCTTTAATGTCCTCAGTATTCGTCAAAAATTCAAAATACAAATTAATGGTATCGCCATCAAGGTTTTCACGGGAAAGTATTTGATTTATGCTGGCCTCTAACAAACTGGCGTTGTTTGTCCTTCGTTTGGCTGGTTGATCTATGGACTCTTTGTGATCACTGAATCTGGCAGTTCGTTTACCATTGTTACTCTTTGCTTTTTGTTTGTCTCTCATTTTCTTCCTTCGTGACTGAAGAAACACTTTAAACCAGTTCCTTTTGCTTTTCCGTGTCTCTGGGTCATTGTAACTGATCAAATACTTGTGCACGGTGTGATCTGCCTCAATGATAACTCCATCACAAGTGCTCTTTAGTGCGTTCTTTTTTCCTTTGACTATTTTTTTGGAAATGGGAATGCGAACCAAAACAGTTTCTCCTTTGTAATAGAGTGAAGGTGGATTTCGCCTTAAATCCCGCTTTACCATACACTGTGCAGCCTCATTAGAAGCATCCAGAGCTTCCTGCCTGTTAGCATCTCGTTCGATTTCTAGCTCCAATAGTTCTTCTCTCTTGCTCTCACCCGTTTCAAAACTGCTGTTATTTTCTTCCAAGACTTCATATTCTTTCTTTCCCCCAAGAAACAGTTTATTCCTACCAAAGTACACTTCGAATGGACTGAGGTATCGGAGAGAACGATAGGGAAGGGGGGGGGGGGGGGGGATTCATTGTATATTTGTTGGTAATGTTGAAAGTACTCCACCCAGTTTAGATCGTCGCCGTTATTTATCAAATCAAACCTTAACTTCTCCTTCCACGTTCTGTGTGAGCGCTTGTCTTTTCCTTGCGTTTGAGGACTGTAGGCCGAGCTTTTAACTACGCGAACGTTTAGCGCTTCACAAACAGTCTTTACCACTTTCTTAAATTCCGGACCTTGATCGATTTGCAAAATTTCTGGGGGGGGCTGTGCTCCTTGTAAATGTCCAAAAGATGCTCTGCCACTTCCCTCATCTCTTTTTTTTGAAGAGGACGCAAGAAAAGAAATCTACTAAAAAGTCAATAACAGACATTATGTACTTATATGTGTCACTATCTATATTGCCTGGCAAGCTAACCATACTAACAAGATCCACTTGATGCCTTTCTTGTATTTTGGATGCTTTGATTGGTCGGAGAGGAGCCTTATTATAGAAAAGGGGTCTCACTTTTTGTTGCTGTTTCATTGAATTTAGATTGCGTTGGATAATTCGACGCGATAACCCACAGTAGGTATGAGACATTTGTCTGTTTCGTTTTCTTGCGCCTTCACCTTTAGTTTCGTGGTACGCGGAATTCACAAGCTGAGAGACCTCTGACTTTTTCACCACAATGCAATTATTTTTCTTTTTGACGATTCGTTTCTTCTTCTGCCCAACTACTGGATCATGGACTTCTTTTAGGTCATAGATATCACTTCTTAACTTTCTATAAACTCATTGCCTTAACCCTTAGTCACCTTTCTCAGGCCAGTCGAGAAGTGATTTCTCACCAGATAATATACTGAAAAGAGCATCGTACACGTCATCATCCAAAGGCAGATTTTTTTGCGTTGGCTAGGGATAGAAAGTTGAATATGTTAGACTTCTTAAAAACTGACCTCTTTCATTTACTGGCAAATAACAAGTATCGCTCTAGGCTCGCTGAACATGCTACGCATTGTTTGCAGCCGCTCATGCAACTGATGTTTAGCAGACTGTCAATGTGTGCGCACAAAGCTCCAAACCTACCAGGTTTTTTCTTTTCTCTTCTTACTTTTTCTTATCATCACCATCGTCAACTCCAAGAACATTCTCAAATTTTACCAAGGAAGACACAAAAATGATCAGAAAAAGCAGTTTAGCCATTTCGACGAGTGCTTGGAAGGTGAAGCTCACAAATGACATCAAATGACACTCGCCAGAGATACGTGGCAATTCTAAATTCCCACGAGAATTTCGGACTCTGTATGTCAGTTACTGAAACGAGTCTGCCAGATATTTATAACTTTTTCAATAAAAAAAATGAAATGGCAATTTTAAAGAAAAAATTGTCTTGGGTTTACAAGGAAATGAGGTTGTCGTGTGTTTCGTGGTTTTGCAGTAACTGGTCAAGCGTGTCAATACCAAATGATCGAGGCCGCTGGCAGACCCTATTTTTCTAAGGAAGATCGAAAGAGACTGGAGAAACGGGCCCCTGGTCACAATCAGTTCAGAATTCCGTCCAAGTTAGTTTTTGATGATTGTATCCGATAATTAAATGGGCAAATTTATGACAGCCTGGTAAGAAACAAAATTCAGTCTTTCTTGAAAACTATAATGAGGCAGAAACCTGTTGTGAGCCATGCATGATTTAAAGTGCTTTTAATAAAAATAAGCGCTCTTCACATTAATTCTCTATCCACACCAATCCACCCTCCATGCCATTCCTTACTTTTATTTTCGGGATCATTTGCGTTCCGGGATCATTTGCGGTCCTGGGATCATTTGCAGTACAGTTCTGGGATCATTTGCGGTCCGGCCCTGGGATCATTTTCGGACGCGTACAGATCGATTCAGGATTATCCAATCCAAAACAATCTTAACCTGTATAGTTAAATTAAGGATTTCTGGCCGTGTTGTCTTCCAATAAATCGATAAGTTCTTCTTTTGAAATCAATCTTTGATCTTAGCTTAGAAAAAAACATCTCTTTTGTCTTTCTAAAAGAAGTCTTGATTCAGTGTAAAGTAAAAATAAAAACTGCTGTACAACGATTGATGTAGTCATGGACGACGTCAATCTCGACCAAGTTTCTTCTAGACTGTTTGGCGTCCTTGTTGAGAACCCCAGCACCATCTTTCTTTAAACTATTGTTTCCTTGCCATTCAATTTGTGTTTGGCTCATACGCAAAGTGCAAATGAAAGTGTAAGGGTTGCGTTTTGGTTGCCTGTTCCTCTTGGGCTCGCAAGAATTTTGTGCCAGTTCGATAAATTTGATCTGTGGATCTCGTCGTTTTTATCGAGGGCTCTGAGTGGAAAGTTCCCGAAAAGAAGTCTCTTTTTCAGCTTGCTCAGGTCACTCAAACCTACTCACATTGACGATATGTTGATTTATGGTCTTTTTGGAGAAGCAAAAGCAGCAAAGTTTGAGTCAGTATTTTATTGATAAAAAAGCAAGTTAATGTGCACTGCTGGTATACATCCTTAAAAAACTGACAATTTTCTCCAAGAGTGATGATTATAGAGATATGTTTAGTTTTAAGATATCTCTACTAAAAGATACGGTTTAATAAAACAAAATAACGAGAATGAGAAACAAAAATGGGTCAGCCTAGCTGCACGTTTACAAACTACTTGATCTTGGCTTCAATAACTGAAAATTGCCGGTAAATATTAATTATCCCCGCTGGTAACTCGTAATAATTTATGCACAATTGTGACTATATGGAATTATCTTGAAGGGTAGTTTGAGAAATGTAGAAAACGGTAAAGTAGTTAAAACTACCTTTAAAATCCTTATTAATGCCGTAGGGGTTGACTCACAAGAGTGTCACTTTGTCGTAAGTTGCTGCCGTCGTTGATAAACGTTGGTAGTCAAACAAAGAAAATCGGTACAACTTGATCCGACTATCCAACTTTATAAGCTTTCTCTTATAATGTCATGTACTGCAGTCAGATGGAAAATTAGTTTTACTTTTTAAAACAATAGAAACTGAAAAACTAAATAAACAACTACCATTGCAATCATAGCCTGTGGTTTCTGTTTTTCCCTCTTTAATAATTATTCGCGTCTTTTATTTATAAAGAGAGTGCGTCTTCAACAAGTATTCAATCATGCCTTTTGGTCACCTATTTACAACTAAATTTATTCAGCTTTACTTGCTTTTGGCAAGCAGATCAACTGTACAACTGAAATGAATTTTTTTAAATTTTGCAATAATATACCGTGCACCGGTGGCTTGGTGGCGCATCGGGCTATCATGCGGGAGGTCGCGGGTTCGCCCTCACAAATACCTTCTATGTTTATAAGTTCCCTGTGGGACGTTAATGAACCCACACACTATTCGATAAGAGAAGGGAATGTAGTCCCCGGTGTTGTGGCTGTCCTGTTCTCTCCAGCAGATGTGACCGGCTTGGCAGTGATTTTTCTAAAAAGGCTTACAGTGTATGAGGCCACCTAAGCAGAAACAGCCATAAGCCAAAAATGGACTTTGCCGAGTGCTGGACATGTAGATGTAGATGTAGATGTAAATGCGTGAGAGTTTCGTTCATGTTAGGTTAGAATTCATCACTACTGCAAACGTGTCAATTAATTATGAAGTTTTATTTTCCCGGGTATGAATCTATTTGGGGTTGTTAATATTTCATAGATCAATGATGGTTTTTCGATTTCTTCATGAGTTGAATTACTTCCCGCTTCTTGCAAAATAAAATAAATAACGTGAACTATGGCTGATTGCTTTCAATGTGGTCACAATCTCGTTATCGAAAGTTCTCCAAGTGTCCCACTTTCAGAATCGTATTCTCTGATGAGGTACATGGCAGTCATTCTCATTCCATTTTGTCTTTTCCATCATTCCCTTTAAATTCTCTTTGTTTTGTCAGGGTAAATGAATACATTTATTATTCATGGTATTTTTAAAGATTGAGAGGGTAATACGAGTCCTATAATTTTTCTTCTAGCTATTCATCTGGGATATTTATATTAATTATATTTATATATATTATGTAATATATATAATATGTAATGTATAATATTATTATACAGCATTTTAGTGTTCATGCACACTAAATATTCCTTTTGTTTTCCCATCCTGAATTATTAATTAGTATTGCAATACTTTATGGAGCAGTATTATTGATAAGAGAAGTCTGTAGGTGGTTAGTATAGCAGAGTATAAAAGGTGCTCTAGTATATAAAGTGGATCAAGTCAATAGTTGGCTTCATAGTTCGCAAGAAATTACAGCTATGTGCGGCTTCTGGAAGAGACATCGTAGATTAGGATATGTGGCACCTTTTTCTTTCCTTTTCCCTTTCGTTTCATTTTATGGCCTTGCATCAGCTGCTAAATCATGTACTTATCAACCTCTAACGGAATACGGTTTCGCTCTTGTTGATCACTCGTATTACTCATTCACTGCTGATCGTTTGGCATCTTGTTACATCGCTTGTAACATGCAACCAGCTTGTCAAAGCCTCAACTACAATCTTGCTGATAAGACTTGCGAGTTTAATAACGACACCAAGTATTTTCGTCCCAAGTATTTTGTGGAGAAACCAACATCCGTTTATGGGAATAACCCTGATTCTGGTAAGATGATTTTTCTGTTTAGAATCTGAAATATTATGGGCATCCCTTTTTACACTTCATTCTCGTTATTCTTGTCTTGAGCCCAACTGAAATGAATTAGCTTATCAGGGACTGGTCTTAAAGTAGCCCTTCCAAGCAAAAAAATTAGTGGCTCACCCTCTCATGTCCCTTGCAACTCCAGCGTCTATTAGACAGTTTTTTGTGCTGGGGAGGTGCAAGTGAGTGCTGACGGCCCTCATTGACAAAGCCTTAGATTCTAGGTGGGTGCAGGTGCAAGCTCCCTCGGAAAATTTTGGAAGACTGGGTTGCTTTTACCTGCGAGTAGTTAGTTTCTCCTACTCTTCCCGAAAGAGAAGCCACTGCGAGCAACCATTAGATGATATTCTCTTCCAAAGACTATTAAAAATATGATGACTACATTGATGTTTCGAAAATATTGGCATCACACATGTATACAGTGTTTTGACGTGACGTCACGGCGACCATGTTGGTGTACCTGAACTAATCCTCCGGGAATTGAACTCTATTATCATGCAAACGTTTTCTTTTGCTTTGGTGGAAAAAAAGACAAGGTTACTGATCACGTGAGTGAAAACACTCTATAGCATGACTTTTCTTGACCCACCTCTTTTCCTATGCACGAACGTAATGGCCTATCCCCTCTTCCATTTTTTTCCAAGCTCATAATATTTCTCGCTGTGAAATGAGAACAATAGACCATTTTACAGCTAAGTTACCTGGCCTAAGAATGGAACAGAGGCTTCCGGTGACCAAGAAGCAAGGGTGGCACAGTCGGTTAGTGCGCGGCCTTGGTGCAACAGGTCCCGAGCTCAATCCCCGGATCTCACATCCTTGATTCGACTTCTTTTCTTTCAGTGTAGTTTAAGCAGGTTAAAATACCATTAAAACCGAGCACTGATGGAAAGAGGGGGGTAAAATGAGCGCACCATCCGCTTCCTGGGAGAATACTCTCTAGAGAGTAAAGGAGCTTCCGACGTTAAATAACAAACCTTTGTGCTTTTCTCATGTTAATTAAGACTACTTAGCATTACATCAACACAATTTACATGATAAAAGTAGTGAGGTCTGTATCAAGACAAGGTCACCGACAGCCTTGAAGCCATTCATAGGCTAGTTCACTAAGCAAACAACTGTAAAATGGCCAATTCTAAAATTCGCGCTAACCCACAACCAAAGACATCGTGTGCGTACATTACATTTTCAATCTTCTTTTCAAGACTCTTCCTACAAATCGAACCGTAGTATGGTGACTTCTTCTATATTCCATAACTCGAAGGAGATAAAATAGGATCGGGAAAGATGACGTAAAGGTTTAAAGATCGAAAATTTCCCTTTTCGTTTTAAAAGAAGTTTTAACTCATTCGTTGCACCTGGTGGTAGTATTTTGTTACGATCTTGCTGGGAAAATTTCGTCTTATTAACTCTTTGAACTTCTCTTGTTTTCTATTTAAATTCCGGCAATTGTTTTACTACGTTCAACTAAGATTATGCAGATCTAAATGCAATACAATCTTTTTTTACGAAATAGCTTTACTCTCGTAATGCTAACATGCAAATTGCAGTTTACTCGCTGAAAGCGAAAATAGGCTGACTTTGTTACTTGCAAGTTCGAATTTAATCGTCCTAAAAATCGATTGTGTTTATTTGCTTTGAGCATTATGCAATTCATTGAAACCAGCTCAAATGTTTTTCTTTGCCCGTTTTACTTTAGATCGTCCTTAGCGAAAGTTAAATGCAGCTCCGGTGTGTTTTTGCGCAAGATTTAACGACTTTGGCGGCTTTCTAGTTGAATTCGGTGGCTCTATTGACGCTGTTAAACTGGTTCACCTCAGTGGATTGGTAAACTGTAACATTTATCTTAAAGATGCATGGAGCAAATGGGGATGCAGACTGTAGTGGCACGAAATATGCGTGGTCATAACAAGTGCATCAAACACCATTCTCCTACCCGAGGGGTAAAGTTCAGAGTACTCCATACCCGGATATGGTGCTAATTCCAGTGAGATTGTCTTCAGCGATTTTCTAAATCCACTTGATCTGTCTTCTGGTCAAGAGTTACGCCTTTGGCACTTGCATGACTTACAAAATCTTTACGAGTACGATAATGGGGGAAAAATATGCGCTGATGTCTTCGCCAAATATTTGTAATATTTGGCCAGTAGAGCAAAGCCCAAAGCCTCTTTGGCACACCTCTATTCAGGAAACACATAATGTACGTAAAACTACAATCGGTTTATCTGTTGCCTCTAGTGAAACGAAATTAGTCATTTTCTCTGCACTCTACTGGAGAATCTAAATTCAGGGAACCCTTTAATCAGGCTCAGGGAAGCCTTGATCTTTCCGTACTTGCTTGTAGTTACTATAAGTCACGTGAGCATTATGAGGACGAGACAGATTCATTCCACTGGACTGTTTATTTGTAGTGGTAAACTACTTGAGATACGAAATAGATAGTAAATTCAATAACTTTTAAGTGACTCTTGATCATAAGCAGCTGGGCTCCTAGCGTACAATGCTATTGCAATCCAAAAAGAGATTGCGGACCACCTGTTACCAGTATTTCACTTCTCTGCAATGGAGGGAATAAAAACAGGATAACAACGTTGTACATAATGCAATTTTACAGTAACATTTTGCCAGTGTGTAAGATACCATCACTTCAGTAGGTACTGTACACTCTTACCACTACAGGTTTGGTCTTTGATATTTAGTTTGATTTGCGTTAATTTGCTAATTTCAGTTTACAGTGTCCCCAATTAGTGCTCCAGCGTTAGAACGACTAGACACTGAAATAAAGTTCCTTTCCTTTCCTTTTCCAAACCCTTATCTCTCTTTGACATCATGATCCTAAGTCTCATTTAAAATCATTACATTTCCTGTCTGTCTCTATGCTTACTCAAAACGTATGCCGGCCCAAATCCTTTTGAAACTAGGACGAGAATTTTCTGGTAATTTGTTTCATCTGGTCCGACAATTCTGAAGAAAGCGTTACTTGAACCTTACCTAGTATCTGCTCAGTCGCTGCAAGTCTTTTCTGGAGTCGCGCATTTGACAATCGGAGAAGTTCTTTAATCTCTTCTTGGTACCCTTCAGACTAAGAAATCGCCAGTTGCAAGTGGACGATTTATAAACAAGATCTTTCTCATTTTTGCTTCTTTATGCGATGACTTTAAGGATGCAATCAATATCATGATCATTCTCCAGTTTACTTTTCAAGGTCTCACACGCGCGGAAGACCACTCTTAGCACATAGTCGGCATTCGCAGAAACGTGCGACAACACCGTGGAAAAAAACAGGAACCAGAACTAAAGTCTGGTCTCAACGAGACAACTCAGCTTCCGACACAATGCAGTGATCTCCATCGAAGTATTTCCACGAAATTACTACAAAACGAGGAGCTTAAAAGAGGTTATACTCTTCACTCGATCAATCCAGTTTCCTCTGCTACCTGACTTCGATGTATCAGCGCGACTCAGTGGGGGCAGGAAGCTCCGTTTGAAAACTTGGGAGCTCTCAAAAATCAAAATTATACGGCTAAAATGCAGTTCCACATTTTGCTATATCACAGTGAAATCGATAAGATTTTTTGGAATGAAACACCGTCAAGTGATCGTGGATTGTTTTTCTTGCTATTGGTTTCAGCTGCTCCTGCCTAA
>NC_090875.1:33242392-33247392 GCF_036669935.1 Montipora foliosa
CCGATCTTTTAAAATGTTTTCAAGATAACAAAAAGAAAAATAACTGTGAAGTTTGACGAGTTAAATGCTCTCCGTTCTTGAGTTACAAAGGGAATTGTGACACCCGAAAATGGCCCGTAAAGTTTAGGGACTTTCGAGAAACGGCCCCAAGTGCTTAAGGAGGTACAATAGGCGAATGGCAAGTTGTCATAGCTTAGCACAAGTAAGTGATTGTTGCATTTTCTACTAGCATTTTGGTTGACTAGTCACAGCAGGGTTATCATCCCCATTACCATGTTGGAGCCATATAAGGACACCACACATACCAAGAGAATAGATGGTTTTCACCTGACGTCATAGCAGCCATGTTGGTGCACAGAACAATACAGAAAAAAAGGCTTTTGCGAATTTGACTCTATTATAATGCAAAACATGAACCATAATTTGCTATTGTTTTGTGCACCAACATGGCCGTATCATCACGTGACTGAAAACCATCTATATGTGGAAAGAGAGCGCATGCCTGAGCCCCATGATAATTATTTGAAATCTATTTTTAGATCGCACCCGTGCTGCGAAGGTTATTTTCATCAGTTGTTACCATGACAGCACGGTCCACTTTCATACCAACTGACCAATAAGGTGCCTTCCTTGAAATAACCACGCAGTATGAGACGGAAAGAACAGCTGATTTCAAATAAATTTCATCAGAATAGTGCAAAGTTTATTATGAAGTGACGTTTTCATGGACGTCGCCGGCTTAGATCTTACAGTCCGTAACGTCTCGTACTTAAGCCCCCTATTATCGAAAACAAGAGAACGCGACGATAATTTTTTTTCATTTCTTTGCGTAAATGACGTTGTTGTTGAGCTACACTGTCGAAAGGACGCAACCAAAGTCTTTTTTCGCGAAGTTAGCACAACTAAATACATTATCAATACAGCTTTTACGTCTTCTCACACGTGATTTGAAAATACCAGACTGAATTTGTCTTAAAATAGTTAGGGAAAGCACAAACAACAGCCAAAGCACAACAGCTGACGTTCGAATCGCCGTTTGCCGGCAAACAAGTTTTGGCGTCAAGTTTGTTCATCTTTTAAATAGCTTTCTGGCCCTTTAACTGCGAACCTATCGACGTGACGTCGGATAGCACATGCAGTTTTTCCCGCTCGCTGAATTTTGATTGGTCAATTTAAATTTCAGTAGCTCTCGCCGAATGCACGAGTTGCAATCTAAAGGCCAAAACACTCCGGTCTAGGGTCTTTATCAGGGTTGATCTAGACTTATGACAAGAGTCTTTTTATGTGCTACCAGTTTGCTTAATTAAACGGCAAAGGCCAGCTTTTTCTGATGTATTGTATTGTGCACTGTTGGACCCCGCTCGCTCTGACTTGATCTTTTTTAATTATCTGATATTTAAAACTCAAGACCATTTTCCTGGATTCTTGCTATTTCGAAATATTTTTAATTTCCCCTGAGAGTTCGAAGTATCGGGATTCAACTGCATTTTGACTAAACGCACGCGTGATTATTCAGATTGTTTTTGTTGTCAGTTTTAATCTTCTCAATGCCTTTCAAACTGATAATATCACTACAATATGCTCATTTTAGCCGTATTTATGCCTACAAACATAAACTATCTTGTTTTATTGTAACAGCTAATGTAATAATACAGATAAAGAATTATTATTATTATTATTATTATTATTATTATTATTATTACTATTATTATTATTATTATTATTATTATTATTATTATTATTTATTAATTTTTTTTATGGACACGAACCGTGTTTTCTTTCTTCTCCTTCTATCTTGCAAAGATGGAAATATTGATCGCCAGATCGGAAAAAGAGAGAGCTGGACTGCGCGAGCAAATGAAAAGTGAGATGGAAGTGCAGCAAGAGCGGTTGCAAAACATGATGGCTGCACGAATGGGGCAGGCCGAAAAGGAACGTGAAGCTTTCATAAAGGAAAATCACGCCTTAGAGGAGCGGTTTCTGGAGATGCAAAAATCAAACGAGGAAAACATGAAAATGATAAAGAACATGTCAGAATTGATCGCTAAACACGAGGGAGAGAAAATGAAGCTTCGCGCACAGATGACAGCGCTACCTAAAGAAAAGATGGAAGCTTCTTTAAAGGAGATGGACGACAGGCATGCTGAAGAGGTAAGAGGGCTGCTTGAGAAGATGGATATCCAGATCGATGGAATTGAAAAATCAAGCGACGACCAAGAGTTCTACTCCACCGCAGAAGAGAAGGAACTGATGAGTTCAAGAAAAGAAATGGTGGATGGTCTACAACAAAGAATTGCAGAGACTAAAAAGGAGCAACAAGCTGTAGAGAAAGCAAGTTACATGAAGCAGGGGCTTAAGGTTCTAGCAACAATGGCGCCAGTGGCTGGTAAAGCCATAGCTGTTTGTCATCCTCCGTCCGCGCCGTATGCAGAACCGATCGCCAGTGTTGTGAGCACCACTGCCCTGGCATTGTCAGAATGCGACTGCAGTATTATGCAAAACAGTTCCACGTGACTTTATTTTGTAAACCCCATCGATTTATACTAATAGCCTCTAATAATTGATCAGTTCCATTCTCGGTGTGAATCGAAAGTAAAGCAAGGAAGACATTGATGGCCTCGTTATAAAAGGAAACAAATGAATATAGTCGCGACTCTCGAATAAAAAAAACGGCAGAGCTAGTAGAGCTTTGCATTTTTTTTAAAAAAAGATAGACGGCAGCTACGTTGTTCAAACCGTGAGGAAGAACTGAAAAAGAATGCATGTTAGTCCTCCCGTCCACATTCGAGGACAGCTTTGCTTGCACAAAAGCAGAAAAGGCGAAATATTTGTAACATTCCAGTTCATTTTCTCTTGCCCATGGCCAGGACATATATTTTTCGTTTCTTGTTTTTTTATTGTCAAAATGGAGAATATAAGGAAAGGAAATTATCTATGAGAAGAAAAGAGGAGAACATGGACCATTTATGAAAGTAAACTGCAGGTGGAAGCCCTATTGTTATCTTTTGTGTGTGCGTGCGTGTGTGTGTGTGCACGTGTGTGTGTGTGCGTGCGAATTGATGTTTTTGACGTGGCGTGACGTGACGTTCGAGATGAATTAAGGTGACCGAACTCAATCCACTGTATACATAAGACAAAAAATGGCGGCTGTATATTTTACCACAATACCTTGCGAACCTAACACAGCCTATAAGGAACTGAGAAAGCCAATTTTTTACAATATTCATCTCTGTAGTAAGGACAATGAGTAACCCAGGTTTAAAGATTTTATAACGTTTCTGTACGGTTTTATGAACGTTGTTAGGTTTTTGTGCACTAAGAACTATTGGTAAATGTACCAGTCGCCATCTTTTTGTCCTACGGAGGATTTCCTTGCGTGCTCTTGCTAATGCCATTCAGCGCGCGCACAAGGATTGCACAAAGCAACCATGGCGTCAATCCACGATCATTTTATTTGGTCAATGCCCTGGCTATCTGTGCTTTTTTTTTTTTTATAATTGAACACAGTGTCTTTATGGTTTTACTCTTTTGATAAAAATGTATGTTAGAAAAGGTAACGATGCACAGAACCCAGGAATTCTCAGATTTTTCTTTTTTTACCGAAAGAACCCAGTTAAGGTGGCTCGAAACAGTTTCCGGCACGTAAATCATGATGGGTCGTTATAACCTTTCTTTATCACTTGATGCTACAATCATGGTATCAAAACACTGCCCAGTCATTGGCGAACACGTTGCTATCATTTTCGTAACACGCGACAATACGACCCGCTTAAAACACCCTTAATTACAGCTTTAGGGGGCTATAATTCAAAAACGATTCGGTGAATTTTTCTTATATCATCAACTTTTGACGGGCATGATAAGAGGCCGTTTTGGCAACTCTGTAGGTAGGGTTCACAGCCACCTTAAATTTTCGAAACTTTAAAGGTGGCTCTAAGCTGTGCCTACAGAACTTTTTTAAATTTTGTCAAAAGTTGCGTCTTATCGTGCTCATCAAAAGTTGATAATATAAAAAAATTCACCGAGTCGTTTATGAATTAGAGCCCCCTAAAACTGTAATTAAGTGGGTTTTTAGCAGACCGTACTGTTGCTATGGTAACCTATTGTGTTACGAAAATGCTAGCAACGCGTTCACCAATGACTGGGCAGTTTTTTGATACCATGATTGTAGCATCAAGTGATAAAGAATGGTTATAACGACCCATCTAGATTTAAGAGCTGGAAGCCACCTTAAATGCAGCACATGCATAGTAAGGCAAATACGCCTATTTTTCGAGAACCATACGTTAGAATTTCACGAAAACACTTTAGAACACAAGTAACTGAAATATCAAAAAAACTGAAATTTGACAGCTAGATATTCCAGTTATAACATGACAAAAAAACGCAACGTAAAAAATACTTTGATTAATGACTTAGTTTCGTATGCCTCAACATACATCCTTAGAAGTGACGACTAGATATAATACAATAAGATTTAAATGCTAAAGAGAAAGACTGGAACCTAATTATGACAATAGTGAAAAACCTGATAATATACAGGCCTATCTAAAGTCTGCTGGAAAATACATAAAAGGCTAATATAGAAAAAAAGGTTCTCCCTACCCATTCACCGCATTAACTCTTTCTTCCCCGACGAGGACAAGCTTAACCGCTCTCTCAAGTCAAAGGTCGTGCACAAGGCTAGCTGCTGGGACTGTAATGACTTTTACATAGGCAAAACGAAGCATCGATAAATGACAGAAAAAGTGAACATTTCAAAGCACTTACAAAGAGTTGCCAAGCGTCAGCCATTGCGGATCATTTCACTTCAACTGGACACAATATTCAATGAGGCTATTTTGAAATTTTAGCAACCGGACGTTCGGATGTTCATTGTAAAATTAAGGAAAACCGATTTTAAAGGCCTGTTTATATTTATTCATATTGCCATGGCAACGGCACATACGTCAGCTTAGCTATCAAAAATCCAACCTTTGTGTTGTTACCTTGCGTGTTCC